>NC_056734.1:1000594652-1000862152 GCF_019279795.1 Protopterus annectens | reverse complement strand
GCTCAGAGGTGACATGTGCCTGACATACAAGGCCATGTCCAACCCGGAATTAATGGACATGCTCCACCTCAAAAAATCCAAATCCACCAAAACCACTAGAGCAAGCGACTTAAACCTTAGCACGGATATAAATAGGACGTGCTGGAGGGATAGATTTATCACTCAGAGACTCCCTATGCTGTGGAATAAAATCCCGGTCCATGTGAGGCAGAGCACCTCACTGACTCTGTTCAAGAGAAATCTAGACCTGTGGATGGAAGATCGTAGGTTTACCCCGGGAATCATCTCTGTGTCACTGCTGGACAGAGGCACAACAAACTAATGGGCACAGTATTTTTTCATATAAGGGGTGGCGTAAGCCACAAAAATTTGGGCTAGGCTTATAAATGCCTTAGGGCAGATAGCCTAGTATAAACCTATGAACCTATGAACCTATAAACTATATCACTAAATGTGGACAAATACCTACTTGTACCTTACATCTCCTTACTCTCCCTTCTTCAGTCACCTCCTTACTTCCATCAGTTTCTCTCCATTGTCTTTCCCTCTAAATATACCATAAACCTGCTTTCTCTCACTTCATATTGCAATTCCAGTTTGTATTATATTAACTTAAATTTAATTTCTTGACAAAGTGGCTAAAATTTCCCTAACAGTTAAATCATTGTCATACAATTTGTGTCTATTTTTAACTGATGTTTACATAATATGTCAAATGTTGTATAATTATTTAAACTGTAGTTGTTTTTTGTATTATTTTTAAAGACTGTAAAATTACTGTTCTTAAAAGTTTTATAAACACTTTGGTGCTTTTTCCCAAGGCCTCCACTGAAAATGGGATCCTAGCCAGTCAGATTTTTCCATTAATAAAATGACAAATAAATAAATAAATAAGCACAGAAGACCAAGAAGCAACTTCCAAAGTAGATCAAATGTCAAGACCCACACACAAATAAGAAAGATCAGTAGGAATACCGACCAAAAGCGGGTCTTATTCATGTATGTGACAGCAAACAGAAAATCTCTTTCAATTTGCAACACATTTTCTAGTAGTGGGTTTTCTGGCCTCCTGTAAAACCTAATGCCCCATCCTCAGAAAACTGGTGCAGAAAAGCAATCGAAACCCTATCAAATGTAGGTTGAGAAGATGAGGGTGAATGAGACAGCCCTTGTCCTCTGTGAAGAGATCCATCTTGTGAGAACTGCCACTGGTCAGGTAAAATAAAAGGGGAAGCCAATGTTGTCTGGACAAACAGGGAGTCACCAACAAGATTTTTGGCTTGTCCTACATGATCTTATGTAGGACCTTTGGCAATAGCAAAACAGAGGTGTAAGCATACAGGAACATCCCTTTCCATGAAAAAGAAATACCATCCTCTTTTTAAGTCAGAGGACTTAGCACTCTGCAAAACAGTTTGGGAACTTTTTGGATCGGGGGTGGGGGCAAAAAGATCTACTTCAGGAGTACACCACCGATGGACAATGTCCAAGAAAACCTCCCTGTGAATCATCCACTTGTGAGGATTTGTCCTGGACATGCTTAAACTGTCTGCCACCAGGTTGTGGATTCTGGAATATAAACCACATGTAGGTGTTAGGGCATGGTGGATAGAAAAATCCCAAGCTATGAGGACCAGCTCACATAGATGGTAAGACTTTGTGTGCCCTTACTTGTTTATGTACCAAATGGCAGTATTATTGTTTCTGAAAATTCTGCAGGGACCTTGAATACAGAGAGAATGCAAAACCTGAAGTGCTAAAAAACAGAGCTCTCATTGCTTTGATGTTGACATGGTCTTTCTCCGACTGAGGAGGCCAGACCCCTTGGATCCTGATGTTGTAGGAAACAGCTTCCCAACCCAGATCTGAAAGGTGTGTAAAGAGCTCCTTAGTGGGGGTGGAAACCAGAAAAGGTAGGCCTGGATTCAGAGAAATCTGATGAATCCACCATGGAAACTCCATTCTGAGACAAGGCAGGAGAGGTATGTGAATGTCCAGAAAATGACAATGCGGCAGCCAAACTGTCTTAAGATACCACTGAAACATTTGCATGTGGAGTCTGACCAAAGGAACTATTGGAATGGTAGAAACCATGAATCCAAAGAGTCAAAAAATTATCTTGCAAGCATCACCTGTAAAGGAAAAATAGACTGGAAAAATATTAATGTTAGGACCACTGGGAGAGGGAAAAACCCCTTCATTGATGGGGTCTGAATCTTGAATCCAAGGAAAATGTAGTCATGTGAAGGGGTCAGAACAGATTTCTTGAAACTGAGGATGAAACCCACACTGTGAAGAAGAAACATGGTAAATTCTAGATTTATTTGTTTACCAGAAAAGCCTGTCTGGGAACCGAAATGCCATTTTCAACAGAGGCCCTGGGAGAAAAACACCAAAACAACCATAGCAATACATTTTTGACAATTCAAAAATAAAAACAGTCAACAAACATTATTTGCAAAGTATTTTAAAGCAAACAGTCCACAAACATTATTTACAAACCATATCAAATTAAGGAAATAAATGTTTTCAACATATTGTGAGTAAAATCAAAGATACTATATTAATACACTTGTATAGAATCCATAGTGGACAGAGTTAAACTTGTATACTTCAAACTTGTACAGTTGCATAGTTTATTTGTTGCCAGGTGATATTTTAGAACCAATTTGAATTGTTGCAGTTTGTTTAAAAGCCTGATGGGGTTTGGAAGTTTATTCCATGCCTTGTAGATTGTGACAAAGAATAGACAGTCACAGCAATAACGACTCATTAGCAACAGTTACTTTACGTTTTGAGGATCTTAGAGCTCTATTTGGTACATACCAATGGATGAGATTTGACAGTGAGTTAAATGATGAAGTATTTTGTGTGCTGTGAGTAACTGGGAAAGGGTAATGTGTTGAGGAAGTTCAAGACAATTGAGGATTTGAGTGCCATGCATTGACGGGAGCAGTCTGGGGGTCTGCAGGCGAATCTGCCAATTTTCTTGTAGAGCTATCTAGTTGTTTCTTGGTAGTTTTTAAAACCTTTATTGAATTATCACTTGTGACAGGTAGATTTACATTTGTATAAAAGTAATCAAACCGTATTAACAAGTTCACATTTACAAACAGTACACATTACATATATTGTTATACATCCTATAATCTAAACAACATTAATTATTTAATTCCTGCCTTCTTTTAAACCTAATTTCTCCCTTCCAAAACATTGTCCGGCATGTATTCTTCCAACAATTTACATTTGTTTCTATATAATTTACTCCTACCTTTTTCTAAAGATCCTACTTCTTGTTCTTTTCTATTACAATATTCACTACTTCAGGTACAGTTGGTTTGTGTTTTGATTTTGATTTTCTAGTAACTGCTTTTTTAGCAGTCATCAGAATTAAACTTAACAAAGCCTTACTATGTCTAGGCAATTCAGATCTTGTATCCAAGCTCAAAAAATGATTTCATTAGTTGCACTCACTTGCTCACCCAGTATTCAGACAGAATATGTGCAGGCAATGCGTAAAGTCTGCTGACTCATTACATTCCCAAACCATACGTTCCTAACTGCTTCTTTCTTTCTCACCTCCAAAATTTGCCACCTACTTGAGGGAAAAATTCTTTGGAATCTGCTTGGGGTATAAAAGTATTTATGCAAGCACTTCCATGCAAGAATCCTTCTTTGTTGCATATTTGAGAGACATATATACGTCCTCCCATTGTACCTTTGTGAACTGCTTATTTAAGCTCTCTTCCCAATGTTTTCTTATCTCTTCTGATTGATTCCTATAGCTATTGTGTAATACCTTATACACCTAACTAATTATCCATTTTTAACAGCAGCTTCTGTTCAAGATTCAACTAAAAACTCATCCAGTGCAAGTCTTTCATTTAGGATTCCCCTGTTCCTTTCTCTCTGTCTGTACTCTGATATCAATCCCTGACAGGGAAGGCAGTCACTAGCCTGCAGTCCAAATGTCTTTTTGGCCTCTTCCCATTCTATTACCTTTCCTTCTCTAATTATTTGTTCCCAACACCTTGGTGGCTTTGCAACCTTTCTCCAGTAAATTCCAGCCCTGCCTCATCTACTCTCTATACCCCTAAATGCAGTCCTCTCTATCCGTAGAACCTCCTTTCTCCATTCCCCTTCTGGCTTAGTTCTTTGCATACTTTCTGTTACTTTACTAATAGAATATTCTGCATGACTATTGTTCTCCTTACGGATCTGCATCCAAATATCACATTCTTTCCTTACTTCTTGAATTACCCCACCTCATCATTCATCATCCCTTTACACTTTGAATTCTAGCATTTGCTTGTGTTATGCATAACAGCCTTAACTGTGTAGCTCTAAAAAAAACCCTTCAAATCAGGTAATCCCAAACCTGCTTGTTCAATTGGGAAGTTCAGCTTATCCCGCTTGACTTTTCCCCTCTTCACCTCCCAAATACAATCCTTCAACTCTTTATTAATTACTATCCACAACTTCTGCTCTGGTTGATAAAAATATCCCTGACTTGTACATAAAACTAAAGACACTAAAAACATTTTTATTGCTTATATCTTCCTATCCATAAGCAAATCCTTCCAGATTCTCAGTTTTTGCATTATCTTTTTAGTCTCTTCCCACATAGCCTTAGCTGAATTAACCAAATCCTTTTTAATCCATACCCCTAAACACTTCATTTTATCATATCCCCATAAATATGAGTACTGCTGAACCAGTTAATTTGTGGTTACATCATTTGCAGCTACTGCCTTTGTTTTTATCTGCAATAACAATGTATCCCAAAAAGACTTTAAACTGTCTCGGGATGTTCCACAACACTGAAATGCCTTTTTTCTTTAAGTATGCCTCACAGTAAGACCAGTTAGATTCTCGGATGTGGTGGTTTTTGTGCAGTGTGTGCATGTTACTCCTCCATCTGCTTGAGTTTTGCTTGGTTGCTTTTGTTTCCTCGTCCCTCCCAAAAAGACAGGATGTTGTCATACTCCAAATTGTTCTATAGTGTGTGTGTGGGCGCGCGCGTGTTCTGTTATGGATTGGCATCCTGTCCACTGGTAGCCTGGATAGCTGCAGTAATCACCATGAACCCTGTAAAAGATTAAAGCAGGTTATCAGACAATGAATTTGATAGACTGAAGCAGCAACAACTACACCTCAGAAAAATGGGCACCCTTCCAAAGTCTAGGTCCGGCGTCGGTTGTCGTTGCTTCTTCCCTGACTTCAGTGCGACAGGGGTATAAAAGAACCAGCCAACGCCATTTTCTTCAGTTTTTCTTGCCCCAGATGTCAGGTGCCCCCAGAAGGAAGGCAATACATAAATTTATATAATAAAGCAATGTAATATAATCAAAATACAGTAGTTGCAAGCAAATACACCATAAATGAATACCCCAATCAGGTTGTATGAGGAGGTGTTAGCCAATAGGCCTGTCCCAAGAGGGGAAGGAGGGAGGGAAACCTGGACTGCAGCTGTATTAGCACTCGAACATCTACATTTATGGTAGGTACAAAACTGTACTATGTTCATCGTGCATACAGCTGCAGTCATAACAGATGGGTAGAATCCCAAAGCTAAGAAAGGGTGGTAGGCACTAGGTGGAACTAGGAGGAGCCAGGATGCCCTGCAAGACTGCAGTGGCAAAGCCTGCTCTAGTTTTGGAGTATAACGGTAGGTGGTAGTGCTTGGAGAAGGTATGCACAGAACTCCAAGTGGCTGCTTCCAAAATATCTTTGGTAGGAACTCCTCTGAGGAAAGCTGCAGAGGTAGCTGTGGCCCTTGTGGAGTGAGATCTGATGCCTGCAGGTACAGTTTTACCATGAAAAGAGTAACAAAAGCGTATGCAGTGGGCTATCCATTTTGAGATTGTCTGTTTGGAAACTGGTTTCCCTTGAGCTCCTATAGCATAGGACACAAAGAGCTGTTCTGTTTTTCTGAAAGGCTTTGTTCTGTCCAAATAATAACGCAGCTGTCTGTGGATGTCCAAGGAATGCAGTAGTCTCTCCCCTTTGTTTTGAGGATTAGGGTAAAAGGTCAGTAAGTGGATAGCCTGATTCAAAGCTACCCTGAATACCACCTTTGGCATAAAGGATGGGTTGGTTCGTAAGGAAACTGTCCTGATGGAAGATGATAAAAGGCTGCACAGCCACGAGGGCTTGTAGTTCTGACACCCTGCGAGCTGAGGTGATAGCCAGAAGGAAAGCTGTTTTCCAGGACAAATATTGCAAATCTGTTGAGGCAGCTGGCTCAAAGGGAGGCAAGGTCAGCTTTTCTAGAATGAAACTGAGGTCCCAAGCAGGTATTGGTTGTTTCCTTGGGGGTTTTATATTCTTCGCCACTCTGAGGAACTGTCTTAAGAGGGGGTGAGAGAATAAAGGTGGATCAGTGTTGTATTCTGCAGAAATGGCTGAGGCATGGATTTTGATGGAAGAAAATGAAAGTCCACTGCTTAGCAGCTCAGCTAGATACTGTAATATTTGAGGTAAATTTAGTTTTCCAGGATTCTGGCCCTTTTTCTCATTCCAGGCACAAAACCGTTTCCATTTTGCGGAGTAAGCTTTTCTAGTAGACGGCCTTCTGGCCTCCAAAATGACATCCTGCACCTCCTTGGAGAGTAGGGTCTGTTGTGATGTTAAGGAATCTTCCATGCGGCCAGATTGAGTGTTTTCAGCTGACTGTGAAGAGTTTTGAAGCTGTGCTGAGTCAGAAGAAGAGGCATTAGAGGCAGGGTCCATGGTGGAGAATGCGTCAGGCTCCTCAGGAGTGGATACCAGTGCTGTCTTGGCCAGTCTGGAGCAATGAGAATCATCTTTGGTCTGTCTGCTCTGGTTTTTAATAGAACTTTGAGCAGCAGAGAAAGAGGTGGAAAGGCATAAACTGTCATTGTTGTCCAACTGAAAGAGAGAGCGTCCACTCTCCAGGCCTGTGGATTAAAAGTCCTTGAGCAGAATTTTGTCAATTGGTGATTTTTGTGGGAGGCAAAGAGATCTATGTCTGGCCTTCCCCATGTTTGTATTATCTCTGTAAAAACTTGAGGATGCAACTTCCATTCGTGTGGATCTGTCATATTTCTGCTTAGGTTGTCTGCCAGCATGTTTTCCTTGCCTGGCAAGTACTGTGCTTGAAGTTCGATTTGTAATTCCAGAGCCATGTTCCAAAGTGACATGGCCAGCCTGCATAGGGGGTATGAATGGGTTCCTCCCTGTTTGTTTATGTACCACATTACTGTGGTGTTGTCTGTCCTTATCAATAGTTGACCTGGATGCAGAAGGTCTTTGAAAACTATAATAGCATTTATTACTGCTAGCATTTCCTTTTGATTGATGTGAAGGTGCTTTTCTTTTTGGGACCATTTGCCCTGAATGCACCGATCTGTCATGTCGCCCCAGGCGTAGTCCGAGGCGTCTGTTGTGATGACTTGATTTGCTTGAGGCTTGCAGAATGGGAGACCTGTGTTTGTTTGGCATGCTTGAGCCCACCACAGAAATTCCTTTTGAAGACATGGAATTAGTGGTAATATTGTTTCCAAACTGTGGCTGTGTTGAGACCACAGGTTTTTCAGGTACCACTGAAGTTTCCTCATATGCAGCTTTGCACATGGGATTAATAGGATGCAAGATGCCATGAATCCCAGAGCCTGCAGGATTTTCCTTGCAGTCAGCCTGGTGAAATTTGCTAGTTTTCTGAAGTACTGAGTTAGTTGCCCCTGTTTCTCTGGCGTGAGGTAGGCCATCTGGGTGTTTGTGTCCAAGTTGGCACCCAGGAAAATTATTTTCTGAGAGGGTATTAGCCTTGATTTCTTTTTTTGACTGTGTATCCCAGAGAATTCAACAACATTATTACAAAAGCCAGATGTTTCAGAAGTATGTGCTTGCTGTCCGCTTGGATCAGGCAGTCGTCCAAATATGGGTATATTTGTATCCCTTGAAGTCTGCAGTAGGCAATTACTGATGCCAGGCATTTCGTGAATACTCTGGGTGCAGTAGATAAGCCAAAGGGCAATGCAGAGAATTGATAATGGGTTGAACCTGCAAGAAACCTGAGGTATCTTCTGCAATTTTGTCTGACTGGGACATGCAGGTATGCCTCCTTGAGGTCCAATGTTACCAGCCAAGACTCCTTGCCCAGCATGGGAAGAAGCTGCTGTAATGTGAGCATCTTGAATTTTGGTACGAGTAAAAATGTGTTTAGGATGGATAGGACCAAAATAGGTCTCCAATCTTTTTCCTTCCTTGGTACCAGGAATAGTCTGGAATAAAAACCTTGACCTTGTTCTTGAGTAGGTACCTCTTGAATAGCTTTCATGTCCATGAGATCTGAAATTTGTCTTTGTGCCTCTGCCCTTTGATTGTGTGGCAGGTTTGGCAGGCCTCTCTTTTTTGGAAGGGTGTGAAAATGGAATCTGTAGCCTCTGTTTATAATGTCCAGGATCCATTTGTCTTTTGTGACAATATGCCAATTTTTCGAAAATAATGCCAGTTTTCCGCCTAAGGGTGCTGCCATTTGAGCCTTGCTTGGCATGTAATGGGGAAAGTCATTGGGCTTGCTTTCTGAATGGCTGTGAACTATCCTCACCACTTCTTTGTGTAGGAGCTTGCCATTGTCTGCCTCTAAACGATCCTTGAGATTGCCCTCTGCCCCTCGGGCATCTGTATCTACCTCTTTGGGGTCTGTCCGTGGCTGGAAAGGACCAATTTTTGGAGGGCCAATTTCTACTGAAACGTGGAGGTTGTACCTGTAGAAAATCTTTCACTGTTTGCATTGATTTAGCCTTTTCCTCCATTTTCTTTAATACCTCCTCAGCTTTAACACCAAATAATACATCCTTTTGTAGAGGGGCATCTGGTAATTTAGCTTTGACATGATCTGGTAAGGTTTGCTCCTTGAGCCAGGCATGTCTACGTATGACTGATCCTGTAACAGCAGCTCTACATGAGGCCTCTAAAGCATCAAAACCACATTGCAATGTATGTTTACCCACTTGTTCTGCACTATGCATCAAATCCTGCAACTCCTTCCAGTCTGGTTGTTCAGGTTGTGACATTTTGCTTCTCAACTGTGATAACAGAAACTGTTGGTACTTTAACATATGGAACTGGCAGTTTAATGCCCTCATGGTTAAGGTGGCCGAGGTGTATACCTTTTTTCTCCACCTTTATAAAGATCTGGAATCTCTCTCGGAAGGTAACGGGTTTTTAGCAGTGGAGGCCTTAATTCCCTTGGGGCCCTGTGAGATAGTTTCTGGGTCAGCCGCATGGCTTTTGTATAAAAATTGATGTGAGTCAGGAACCCAGTAGTACCTGTCAGGTTTGACTGGGGCTGGAGGTAAAGAATCCGGGTTAAGGCAGGCCTCCGAATACACATCATCTAGTATGTCTAAGACAGGAGATATAGCCAGAGGCCTGTGCTGAGGTAGCAAGAGAAAATCCCTAAGCCTTTTCTTGGAATCTGGATACTCTTGGCCTTCCCAGTGGAAGTGCTCCCTTAAGGTATGCAAGGTTTCCCCAAATGAGTAATCCTCTGGCGGGGAGACAGAGGGAATGGACTCCTCTGCATCAGAATCTTCAAAAGGGGAGTAAGAATGTTCCTGTTCATCCGAGTGCTCTGAAATAATGGAGGCCTGGTCAGAAGAGGGGGATTCTTCCTCCACTCTGGGCCTCTTGTCCGGGGGGGGGGGGGGGGGTGAGAACTCCTGATCAGAGTAATTAAATCCTCAGCCATTTTAAGCATCTGTTTTTTAGGCATGGGGCCTGGAGAAGGGCCCTGTGTAGCTGGTCTCTTAGAATGCATGGCTGCTTTAGACTTAGTGAAAGCCTTGATGGAAAAAGAAGAGGAAGGTCTGAAGACACCCTGAGAGGAGGCAGACCCGTCTACATTTTGAGTTTCACCACCAAGAGTGGCTTCGGTATCTGTAGTCGGGGTGTGGGCCGAGGAGCCAGCGACCTCGGGCACAGACGACACCACCAATGAAGTGTCGTCGGTAGGCAGGGGCTGCGTAGGCACCTCGCTGAGAACCGGACCACCTGTAGTCGGCTTTGGCGTGGTGTCGGTAGAGGCCGCGGACCTCGTGTGTCGGTCCTTATCTTTGCGTTTTTTAGACAAAACTGGAGTCGGAGTATCCGACGACATAATATAGTTAAATGTTCTGCCAAAATAGTGCTGGGTGAACTCCGCCCGACGCTTAATGGTGCGTTTGTTGAATGCAGCACAAAAACGACCGACCGAAACGTCGTGGTCTGGGCCTAAGCAAGGAATGCCGAGGGAATGAAAATCCTTATGCGGTATTTGCTTCCCACATGAAATACAATTATTAACTTTGTCCGACATCGGTCTGAGGCAAGAAAAGTTTCCCCAATGGGGTATTTAGCTTTCAAGAAGACTTCGGTTGCAAAATTTTCGTAATTTCAGGAGCTGGCCGACCGGCACTTGCGAACTGCTTCTGCTTCGGGCACCGCGCGGCAAGAAAGACTGAAGAAAATGGCGTTGGCTGGTTCTTTTATACCCCTGTCGCACTGACGTCAGGGAAGAAGCGACGACAACCGACGCCGGACCTAGACTTTGGAATTCAGCCGACCGAGGACCCGCCTGATGGCAGGAGAACCCATCTGTTATGACTGCAGCTGTATGCACGATGAACATCTGATAGTGTAATCCCTCCTGCCAGAAAAAGACATTTCCTGTGTTCCTTGGCTATGGGAACATGAAGGCAAGTCTTTCAGGTTGAGGGTCACCATATACGCTCGCTGGAAGATCACGGGCAATATTTTTTGCAAGGTTAGTATCTTCAGCTTTGGTATGTGAAGAAACTTGCTTAACTTTGAGAAATGTAAAATACTCCCCCCATTCCAGGTACCTTCCTTTTTTGGGACCAGGAATACTCGAGTAAAACAATGCCCTCTTGTCCTATGGGGACTGGTTGAACAGACCCTTGTTGCAGAAGCTCTGCTGCAACTTGGGGAAGAAGTCATTCTTAGTCTTTGGAAGGCTGTGGCATTCAAAATGGAGGAGTCTCTAAACTGGATGAAATAGCCTCTTTCTAAGATATTTAAGACTCACTGATCCCTGGTGATGCCTTTCCACTGCTGCAGGAAGGAGGATATATATATTTTTTTTTAAATGGGGGACACATGCTATGGATAGTCAAAATTCTCTTGGAGGCATTGCATATTTGGATCCCACAAGGCCTAGTATGTTGATCAGCGTACCACTTTCAGCTCTGTCTTGGCCTCTTGCCTCAGGGGCAGTGGCGGACAAGACTTAGAGGGGATAATTCCTGCTTTATCTAGATGCAAGAGATAAAATTCTATAACTGTTCGCTTTCTCATCTATTTTCTCAAAACCTTCTCAGCTGGGGTACCAAAGAGGAACTCCTTATCCAGTAGGGTATTAAGGAGTTCCACCTTTACCTGGTCTGAGAGGGGTTGTGTCCTCAGCCAGGTATGTCTTTTCATGACAGAGCCCACAGCAGCTGCCTTACATAATGCAACTAATTCATCATAATCAAAACCACATTTTAGTGAGTGTTCAGACACCTGGATGGCTGATCTTGAGGTCTCCTGTATACCCCTCTGCAGGCTCCTGTCAGAGATCCCCTTCTTTACAATGACTTTTTCCTGTAAAGACTGCATGTACTTTAACATATGGAATTGGCAGTTAAGAGCCCTCATAGCCAGGGTAGCTGATGTATAAATCTTCTATCAAGCATACTGCTTTGTCATTTGATAAAAGATTCCTGGCTGCACCCTTGGAAGATTCTGTAGATATCCCAGACAGAGATCTGCCTATGCATTCTTGTATAGGTGTTTGCAGATCTCAAATACTATACAGACACAATCTGACTTACTAGGAACAGGAGGAAGGGAGTCAGGGTGCAGGCAGATGTCCTCAAACACATCATCCAGAACAACATGCACAGGTGAAATGGCGGGATCAGAAGCTCTCTATAATAACTCTGCGTCTTAGGAAAAAAGCTCTCCCATTTGAATGCCTCCTTCATTTTGTGCAGAGTTTCCGCAAAGCATATGTCCTTGGGGGGGAGATTGGGGATTAGAGTCTGGGTATGGTTGAAGGGGAGATATTCTGCAAAAGACTATTCTTCCTAATCTTTGGATTCTGAATCCTCCTGGGGAGAGAAATTTACCTCTCTTTTACCCAGAGGAGCTCCTGGTACAGGCACCTGGGGCTGGCTGGGCCCCTTGGAGTTCAGAAAAATCCATGAAATCCTGGGCCAGCTTTACCAGGTCCTGTGCACCAATCTGAGAAGAGAAGGCCAAAGGCAGAGGCAGTGTGGGCTGGGGCTAGCTAGTAGACCTCTTGGGTTTGGAAGTCCATGATTTTGGGATCTAGGACTCAGCATGCAGATGGATGGCTGTGACCTCTATCAAGTTCCCTGGTATTTCCTCATGTACCACTACCAAGGGAATATCCCCCCCCCATTATTAGCATTAAGGTGTTGGAAGCGGAAGTCTGCAAAGCAGCCTCAGATCTGATGTCATTGTTGATTTGTCACTGTGGTGTGGCCCCTAACTATGGCAGCATCCAAAGGGGCTGCAAAGGTACATCAGTCTGGCTCTGTAGCTCAGAGATTACAACACTGGTCTTGTAAACCTGCGGTCTTGTTGAGTCATTGATGCTAGACCTGGCTGTGGAGCCAGAAAACTAACAAACATCGGCAAAGTCCTCCTTCAACTTCTTACCCTTAAACAACTTTGACAGGGAATCAGTCAAACTGAGGTATGCTATGAGGTGGGTGGTGGTAGGTTTGAAGACTGCATGTGTGTTGCAAGTACTTCCAAACCTATGCTTCAAGCTTTGAAATGAAACCAAACACAATACTCACAATTGGTAATGTGCTCAGGCCCCAAGCAAAATAAACAGTACAAATGAAAATCTTTAAGTGGGATTTACTTCTCACACTTTAAGCAATTATTTACTTTTTCAAACATTAAACGGAAGAAAACTTCCTCAAAGGGTACTTACCTGAATGTAGATTAGAGATAATTCTGGAAAATGAGCTGACCAATGGATGCAAGCATCAGAAAAAACAAAGTAGTGCATCAGACTCCATGTACACCTAGAAAGAAATGAAGATGGTTTCAGACATCCTATTAATACCTCGATGTCCAGACATCAGTCCTTGGATGTCTGTCGGCTGGGGATGATGCAACCACTCTGGGAAATGGTCTGGTTGTGGGCTTCTGTATAACAGGAAGAACCAAGGATTAGTTGGGAAACACTGACTATGAAGAACATCTCAGCAGTAACAGGCATCAGCTTCAGTACCCACACGGACACCTGTGTGGAGCAGACTTCCTCAGAACTAGGGATGTCTGTCATACTGGAAAATTTAGTGGCTTCTAGATCCTTCTCTCTGTGGTTCCTTGTTCTCCTTTTTACTCTCCATGGAAATTCTTCTCCCCCTTTCCTTTCAGTGCAGCAGAAACCCAGCCACTGGGGATGCACAAGCCAGTGCATTTCTTTGTGCCTGTCCGAAGCCCGGATAAATAGGGAGGGTTGCGTCAGGAAGGGCATCCGGCATAAAACCTCTGCCAAATGACTTATGCAGAGAACATTTCATATTTCCAAACCTGATCAATCGAGGCCTGGGTTAACAATGACCGCCATCAGTACTGTTAGCTAACAGGGTTGCTGGTGGAAATTGGGTTACTGTTGGCCGAAGGAGAAGAGGACGGGGAAGGCATGCCGAAGGCAGGAAGAGAGGAGGAAGGTTAGGAGTGTAGTAGTGAGGGTAGGAACTTTGAATGTTGGCAGTATGACTGGTATAGGGAGAGAGCTAACTGATATGATGGAGAGAAGGAAGGTTGATATATTGTGCGTGCAAGAGACCAGATGGAAGGGAAGTAAGGCCAGGTGTATAGGAGGCGGGTTCAAATTGTTCTATCATGGTGTGGATGTCAGGAGAAATGGGGTAAGGGTTATATTGAAGGAACAGTATGCCAAGAGTGTTTTGGAGGTGAAGAGAGTGTCTGATAGAGTGATGTTTATGAAGCTTGAAACTGATGGTGTAATGATGAATGTTGTTAATGCATATGCTCCATAAGTTGGGTGTGATATGGATCAGTATGCCAAGAGTGTTTTGGAGGTGAAGAGAGTGTCTGATAGAGTGATGTTTATGAAGCTTGAAATTGATGGTGTAATGATGAATGTTGTTAGTGCACATGCTCCACAAGTTGGGTGTGATATGGAGGAGAAAGAAAAATTTTGGAGTGAGTTGGATGAAGTGGTGGTGAGTGTACCCAAGGGTGAGAGACTAGTGATTGGAGTGGACTTCAATGGGCATGTTGGTGAAGTGAACAGAGGGGATGAGAAAGTGATGGGTAGGTATGGTGTTAAGGAGAGGAATGCAGAAGGTCAGATGACTGTGGATTTTGCGAAAAGGATGGACATGGCTGTGATGAATATGTATTTTAAGAAGAGGGAGGAACATAGGATGACGTACATGAGTGGAGGAAGATGCACACAGGTGGATTATATCCTATGTAGGAGGGTCAGTCTGAAGAAGATTGGAGACTGTAAAGTGGTGACAGAGGAAAGTGTAGTTAAGCAGCATAGAATGGTGGTCTGTAGGATGATGTTGGTGATCAAGAAGGGGAGGAGGTGTGTGAAAGCAGTGCCAAGAATTAAATGGTGGAAGTTAAAAAAGGGTGACTGTGAGGTGGAGTTCAGGGAAGAGTTAAGACAGGCACTGGGAGGCAGTGAAGAGTTACCGAACATCTGGGTAGCTACAGCAGAGCCAGTAAGGGAGACTGCTGGAAAGGTGCTTGGTGTGACATCTGGACAGAGGAAGGAGGACAAGGAGACCTGGTGGTGGAATGAGGAAGTACAGGAGAGTATACAGAGAAAGAGGCTGGTGAAGAAGAAGTGGGATTGTCAAAGAGATGAAGAAAGTAGACATGAGTATATAAGGAGATGAGGTGCATGACAAAGAGAGAGGTGGCTAAGGATAAGGCATATGGAGAGTTGTATGAGAGATTGGACACTAAACAGGGAGAAAAGGACCGGTACTGACTGGCTAGACAGAGGGACAGAGCTGGGAAAGATGTAAAGCAGGTAAGGGTGATAAAGGATAGTGAGGGAAACGTACTCACAAGTGAGGAGAATGTGTTGAGTAGATGGAAAGAGCACTTTGAAAGGCTGATGAATGAAGAGAATGAGAGAGAGAGAAGGTTGGATGATGTGGGGATAGTGAATCAGGAAGTGAAACAGATTAGAAAGGAGGAAGTAAGGACAGCTATGAAGAGGATGAAGAATGGAAAGGCTGTTGGCCCAGATGACATACCAGTGGAAGCATGGAGGTGCTTAGGAGAAATGGCAGTGGAATTATTAACCAGAATGTTTAATGAAATTTTGGAAAGTCAGAGGATGCCTGAGGAGTGGAGAAAAAGTGTTTTGGTACCTATCTTTAAGAATAAGGGTGATGTGCAGAGCTACAGTAACTACAGAGGGATAAAATTGATCAGTCACAGCTTGAAGTTAAGGGAAACAGTAGTGGAAGCTAGGTTAAGAAGGGAGGTGATGATTAGTGATCAGCAGTATGGTTTCATGCCAGGAAAGAGCACTAAAGATGCAACGTTTGCTCTGAGAGTGTTGCTGAAGAAATACAGAGAAGGACAGAAGAAGTTGCATTGTGTCTTTGTAGACTTAGAGAAAGCATATGACAGGGTGCCTAGAGAGGAGTTGTGGTATTGTATCAGGAAGTTGGGAGTGGCAGAGAAGTATGTAAGAGTGGTACAAGATATGTTTGAGGGTAGTGTGACATTGGTGAGGACTGCAATGGGAGTGACAGATACGTTTAAGGTAGAGGTGGGATTACATCAAGGATCAGCTCTGAGCCCTTTCTTATTTGCAATGGTGATGGACAGGTTGACAGATGAGATCAGACAGGAAGCCCCGTGGACTATGATGTTTGCAGATGACATTGTGATATGTAGTGTGTGTAGGGACCATGTTGAGGAGACGGTGGAGATACGCTTTAGAGAGGAGAGGAATGAAGGTCAGCAGGGCTAAAACAGAATATATGTGTGTAAATGAGAGGGAGGGTAGAGGAATGGTGAGGATGCAGGGAGCAGATTTGGTAAAAGTGGATGAGTATAAGTACTTGGGATCAACAGTTCAGAGTAATGGTGAGTGTGGAAGAGAGGTGAAGAAGAGAGTACAGGCAGGGTGGAATGGGTGGAGAAGAGTGTCAGGAGTGATTTGTGACAGACGGGTACCAGTAAGAGTGAAAGGGAAGGTCTACAAGAGGGTAGTGAGACCAGCTATGTTATATGGATTGAAGACTGTAGCATTGACAAAAAGGCAGGAGTCTGAGCTGGATGTGGCAGAATTAAAGATGTTAAGATTTGCACTGGGTGTGACTAGGATGGACAGGATTAGGAATCAGTACATTAGAGGGTCAGCTCAGGTTGGACAGTTTGGAGACAAAGCAAGAGAGGCGAGACTGCATTGGTTTGGACATGTGATGAGGAGGGATGCTGGGTATATTGGGAAAAGGATGCTAAAGATGGAAGCTGCCAGGTAAGAGGAAAAGAGGAAGGCCTAAGATAAGGTTTATGGATGTGGTGAGAGAGGACATGCAGGCGGTTGGTGTGAAACAGCATGATGCAGAGGACAGGAAGAAATGGAAACAGATGATCCGCTGTGGCGATCCCTAGCGGGAACAGCCGAAAGAAGATGATGATTATCAGCAGAAGTCCAGTACTGAACTTCACTAGATAAAATAGCTTGCATGGAAATGGCTTAAGGCCTCTTTATCTAGGTGTAATTGGAAGAGCAACTCCTTTCTCCTAATGGTCTGTTTACTAAACCCTGCACAAACAGAACAAGCAAACATGCTGTGGTTGGGTCTTAATATATACAGACTGTGCATGAATGTCTTTGTAAGTTGTCTTTTACAGGCGTGCGCACACAGTCTTCCTGGAAAAACAGTCCACTCACCTACGCACATGTCAGTAAACACGAAGTACAGTACAATGGACTAATGACATTCTACAAAGAATAAGAGCAAAAATTTTCCCCAGGAGGGCACTTACTTACCCAGACTGGAAGAACAAAGCCAACATTATGCAGCTTGCTCACCATGTACATCACCAAAACAGGAAAGGGCTAAAGGTTCAGTGGCTGACACTGACTATATAGTGGGACATGAAGAGTCAAAGGCCTGGAAAAAAAGAACTAGTGAACAAGCAGTTCTATTTGAATGTTATCAATCATCTGGGCCAAATGTAGGCATGTGTACTTATGCAAAGGATTTGAGACTTGATCTCTGTACACTGGGGAGCATATGTGTGCGCTTTTTCAAAAAGATGTGCACGAGTGACTTCCAAGATGGCTGCGCATCTAACCAACAGCTTAATTTCAGCTCTCCCAGAGTGAAAAAAGAAACTGAGATATTAAAGCCAGTGATATTGTCAGCTTGATTAAAATTCAGTTACTGGTTAATAAATACATTGATGGAATGCCAACAAAAAGAAATTTAAAGAATATGAAATAAAATCAACCAGAAAAGTTAGAGAAATACTGACTAGGAAGAATCCTGCAGCTGTTCAGCAAAAAGCAGTTCAAGCCTCAACTCTCGTACAAGAGATGGCTTCCAGTAATTCAGAGGAAAAAATATATATTCAGAGGTGATTATAATAAATTAAACACTAAATAAGTATATCAACTCAAATAATAAAAAGCTGGAAAAAACAGAAGTGTTAACTAGCATTTTAGATGTACTGGCAAAACTGCAATATTCAGAGGCTGAGATGATGAAAAGGTTATCTAGATATTAGGCTGCTAAAGAAGAGAGCTATTTCAAAAAATGGACTTAGAAGAAAATGCTTGTACAGAAAACCTGAGATTTTCTGTTGTAGCAGAGAAACTGGAAAGAACAGACTGTATTAATCTTATGAAAACACAGATAAGCAAATGGACTGGCAGTTCACAGCAGGATTTGTTAATTGAAAGGACACAACCTCGCCATAAGAAAGCACCCAGACCTGTATTAGTAAAGATGTAAATATACTAGCAGAAAGAGTTAATCCTGACAAAACTATGGTAAAAGGGAAAAGTATTAAAAATTGGAAAGTGTGTTTGTGGAAAAAAAATATTCACTGTACTTCAGGCATAAGAGAAGCAAAGTTATCCGACCAATCAGGGGTTGTCAAGAGGCAGATGTGAGATTGAAACTGCTGTATCCAGCTGTCTTCAGAATATTTTTTTCTTGGAGATGTTTTCTGATGGAGAACAGGCTAAGGAGGAAATAAAGTTTATCCAATAAAAAGTGAGCAAAAAAAAAAACAGAATGCTTCTCATTCTTCTGACAATAAAGCTCACAGTAAGACTTTGCCAGCGAAACCCTTCCAAAGTTCTAAAGGAAAATGCTTGAGAATCAGAAAAAACACTGAAACGTGGATTTAATTAAAAGCTTCGACACACATCCAGTTAACTATTTCAGATCACACACCAGCAAAAACTAAAATAAAATGGAGGGTAATGAAGTAAAATGAGACACTGATGCTTTCCCACCTGTGTGCTAAAAAGAGAGGAATTTAAGGAATGGGTATTGGAAATATTTGAGAGTTATTATGGAAGACAGAAATATCTTCAGAAGTTATAACTACTTTGAGATATAAAATGAAAATGATGTTTAAAAACAGGGTAGAAATAAATGAGAAAGAGATAGGTTTAAGAAGTAATAAGAATCACTTAGAGGGGCCAACAGAGGTTGAAGTACTGCAGAATAAAAGGAAGCTCACAGAAGAAGTGGAGGAGCAAATGCAGAGTGCTAAAGAGAAAATAAGGAAGTATCTGGATGATATGCACAATTTTAGAAAGAATACTGTTAAGTAACTATTTTTTGATAACTGCAGAGCACAAAAACTTTTAATACAATAGAAAGTAGAAAACAATGTCACTAAACTTAAAAATCCTTTAACAAGAAAAATAACCAGAGATCGTGTAGAAGTATTACAGATATTTTGGAAATGTTATGACAATCTGTATAAAGCAGAGAAATGTGGAGGTAAAGAAAGAGCAGAAATGTTAATATTTACAGCAAATGTCATTATGCCAGGGTTAGATGTGGATGTTGTTGCAAAGTTGTACCTGGCCTATAAGGCAAACTCCAATCCTGCCCTAATAGAAATGCTGCACATCCACAAGTCAAATGGCTCAAGAGTCACTTGCTGTAGGGATATCAACCTAGCTTGTAACATTAACAGATCATGCTAGAGAGACAGATACATCTCCCAGAGACTGCCACTTCTCTAGAATAGACTCCTATTCACATAAAACAGAGCTCCTCACTGACCCTATTCAAACACGACTTAGATTAACTGGATGGGAGACTGCAAATTTGCCCCTGGGTTGGCACACATATCCCTCATAGACTGGGGTAGCCGGTGTTGAACACAGACCCACTCTGTTCATAAATTTGTTCTACTATGATTATAATGTGTTTTTGTCGACAATATCTAAAAGAATGGCAAAGGTGTTGGCAAAATTGATATATATGGATCAATGTGGTTTTGTGGAGGGGAGGCAAACATTTGACAACAGCTACAAAACAATGATGATACATACTGAGGGAAGCATAATGTAAGAAAATACCACTACTGTTGGGGGTCTTGATGTAGAAAAAGCATTTGACAGGGTAATATGGAATTTTATGAGTACAAAAAGGAAGCATTTGCATTCCATGATATAATAACAAGGTTAATTAGGAGGATATATAAAAGATTGGAAGCATGAATTAAAGTGGGAGGGCTTCTTTCTGACAAGTTGTGTTTGAACAGAGAAACCAGGTAGGGGTGTCCACATTCCTCTTTCTCATTTCCTTTATATTTAGAGCTAATGGCAAAAAAAAATAGGGGACTCAGAAATGCAAGGATATCAGTACTGCGAAACATTTTGAGACAGTTAAAATTTTTTTGTGATATAAAATTAATGAATACAGACTAAAGGCTATAGCCATTAATTATGTATACACATGAATTGGATCAGCAATAAAATGAAGTATTTAGCAGAATGGATTAAAACGACTTCTGTTATGGCAGCTAAGCTTATCTAAGAGGACACTTAAAAGATAATACAAAAACTGAGAAACTGGAAGCTCTTGTTTATGGATATGGATAGTCAGATGCAAGCAGTGAAAATGTTTCTAGTCTTCTTAGTTTTACATATGGGTCAGTCATATTTTTATCAACCAGAGGAGAAGTTGTGGACAATAATTAATACAAAGTTGCAGGAATTTATCTGGTAGGGGAAGAAGGCAAGAATTCGGTGGGATAAATGGATCTTTCCAATATAACAAAGTTCATAGGTTCATAGGTTCATAGGTTCATACTAGGCTATCTGCCCGAGGGCATTTATAAGCCTAGCCCATCGTTTTGTGGCTTACGCCACCCCTTTAGTATGGGGAACTATACCCATTATTTTGCTGTGCCTCTGTCGAGCAGTGACACTGAGGTAATCCCTGGGGTAAATCTGCGATCTCCCATCCATTGGTCAAGATTTCTCTTGAACAAGGCCAGCGAGGTGCTCTGCCTCACATGTACTGGGATTTTGTTCCACAGCATAGGGAGTCTCTGGGTGATGAATCTATCCCTCCAGCACGTCCTATTAATAGCCTTGTCGAGGTTTAAGTCTCCGCCCTTGTGGCTCTGATGGATCTAGATTTTTGAGGTGAAGCATATTCATCAAATCTGGGTTTGACATGGCCTTGTATGTTAGGCAAAGGTCACCTCTGAGCAAGCGGTGGCGACTGAATAGAGCTGGAGTTCTTTCAGTCGGGCAGCATAGGACAGATTTTTGAGACCCTTTATCCTTTTGGTGAGGAACTTTTGTGGCCTCTCCAGCTGCTGCAAGTGTCGGGTCAGATACATTCCGAATGGGGCATTGTACTCAATCATTGGTCTGATGAGTGATGAGTAAAGGGAGACTATGACCTCCCTTGATCTAGATGAGAATCCCTTCATGATAAGGTGGGCAATGTAGAAGGTCTTCCTAACTACTTTAGCTACATGGGTGTCGAATGACAGACTACTATCAACCTGGGTCCCCAGGTCCCTGATAACTTCTTCTGTGCTCAGTGGATTGCCACCTATTTGGTAGCTAGGGGTAACCTTGTTTTTCCCGAAGGGTATGACTATGCATTTTTTGGCATTTAACTTTAGGCCGTGGCTCTGGCACCAGTTATCCATTTCTGTGAGACCCTTCTGAAGGATATCTGTGTCAGATGTGTTTTCTACTATGGCCTCCAGTTTGCAGTCATCTGCAAACTTTCTCAGCCATAACCCTCCTGTGTTTCCTTGTACTTGGAAAAGTAGATGCCAAACAAGAGTGGGCCCAGGACTGAGCCCTGTGGGACACCACTTGTGACAGGCTTTGAGTCTGACATGGCGCCAGCAACTCTGACCCTGTGGGTTCTGTCACTCAGCCAGTTTGCAACCCATCTTGTGATGTATGGGTTAACATTTAAGCTGATGAGTTTTTCAATGATACCTGAGTGGGGTATTGTATCGAAGGCCTTAGCCAGATCGAGGTAGGCTGTATGGACTGCCTTTCCCTCATCAATGGCTTTGGTGACTGTTTCAAAAAAGTCAACCAAGTTTAAAAGGCATGATTTGCCTTTGACAAAGCCAAACTGGGTTGGATCTAAAGTCTGCAAATTCCCTATGTCTTTATTTATGAGGTCCATTATGATCCTCTCCATGGCTTTGCAGATAAGGCTTGTCAAGCTAATGGGCGGTAATTTCCAGGGTCTGTGGAGGCACCGCCTTTGTGAAGTGGGACCACAGTTGCAGTGCGCCACTCCTGGAGTGCGTATCCAGAGGTAAGACTTTGATTAAACAGCTGTCCTAGCTGTGGGTTTAATTCCTCATTGAGTTCGTGGAGCACACAGCCGGGGACACCATCAGGTCCCATGGATGCTGTGTTTTTTGCTTTGGAGAGAGCAGTTCTCACTTGGGCGCTGGAGATGGTTGGGGGGCTGCACTCGTTTGGTATAGATATCTCTCCTTTTGAGGGGGAGGGGGGGGAGACGTTTGCACTGAACCTGTCAGCCAGTATGTTGGCAATGTCTGTAGGATCAGTAATCTTCACATCATTTTGAACTAGTTCTGAGCATATCTGGGAGTTTCCTCCTAGGTTTCTAACATAGCTAAAGAAGGCCTTATGATTGTCTTTTGAGTCTTTAGCTATTTTTCTCTCGAAATTTGCTTTGGATGATTTTATGAGAGCTCTTAGTTTTTTACTTATAGCGATCAAGGGTGTCTTACCTTTTAAGGATTTTGCTCTATCTTGTAGTAGCTTCCTCCTTTTGTTGTAGAGTTTGTTTATGGCTGGGGTCCACCAGACTGGGCGCTTGCCTTTGGTACAAAGAGTCTTTGTTTTGCTTGGGATTGCCTTATCCATGCAGTCCTGCAGGTGCTGGTAGAAGGCATTTGTAAGTGATTCAGCGGCTTGAGTATTGTTTTCCATGCTCGGGGCCTGAAAGGAGACTACACTAGTCTTCAGAAGTGTGAAGTCGGCTTTTGAGAAGTTCTTTACTGTGGTCTTTTTATTTCAGGTGGGGTGGGATGAGGACCTCCAGCGAGATTAGTTTGTGATCTGATCTCACCAGTGAGGGGTATACTTCGGTGTTGAACATTGTGCTCCCATGTTCGTGATGATGAGATCAAGTATGTTATCTCCTCTTGTGGGGATGGTGACTAGTTGTTCCATGGCATTTGAGTTTATGAATTCCAGGAACTTTTGGGCTAGGGTGTTTGGGCTTGAGTAGTGTTCCCAGTCTATGTTAGGGTAATTGAAGTCACCTAGTATGATGGTGTTTGGTGATACATTTATCCCTCTAGTGTTTTCAGGAAGGCCATGTGAGTTTCCTGAGTTTGTGAGGGTGGCCTGTAACATGCTACAATTTGCAGAGCAGTCTTGCCTATGGTCAATTGCACCTGGATGGTCTCCGATGCATCATGCGTTGCCACCAGTCTTGAGGTGTGGGTGTCCTTGATGAATATGGATACCCCCCCTCCTTTCTTGGTATTGTCCGGATTTTGGGGCGGAACGCATGATATGAGGTAAAACCTGATAGTGCTGGGGTGCTCTCAGGAGCCTTGAACCAGGTTTCTGTCACAGCACAGACATCGATGTTCTCCATACTGAGAAGGGCCTCGAGTGCGTGCATTTTGAGATTTAGACTTCTGGCATTGAGCAGCATTACCCTTAGTTTTTTTCCTTTTTGTGTTCTAGGGTGGTAGGTTTAGAATTTGAGCCTTGCCTAAAAAAGGCACTAGGGGGTGGCAAGAGCCTTTGCCAATATCCGGAATCCCAGGGGTGACAGGTGCAAGCCGTCCCTTACGAAGCAGCGTGGCTTGTCCAGCATGTCATCCCAGGCAGACAGATACTGGATCCCCTTTGAATGACACCAGTGTTTAAGCCAATTGTTAAAGCTGATCATCTTATCTCTGTATTGTGGCATCATTCTTGGTGAAGGTAGGATACTGCTCAAGGTCAGGGTCATACCTGCCTGGGCTACATAATCAGAGAGCTCCTCAATGTCTCTTTTCATGTAGTCCAAGGAGGTACGTCTCAGGTTGTTTACACCAGCGTGGACAATGACTGAGTCATATTTGTACCTGCTGTTGAGAGACCTGAGTGCTTGCGTTATGTGGCGGATTCTAGCGCCCGACAGGCAGCTTACTGTGACCTTCTCCTTAAGATTACCTGATTTGAATGGATATTCTTGAGCTACACAGTTAAGTCTCATACACATAATAGAAGCACAAGGCTATAATTCAAAATGGAAAATGATGATGATTAAACGGGGGTGGGGGAGTTACAGAAAGAAAGAGATAGTGTGGCATTGTATGCACATCCTTAAGGAGAATAATAAGTCACACAGAATATTATATTCAGAAAGTAGCAGAAAGTATTCTAAGAACTACGCTAACATGAAAATGGAGAATAGGAGATTTTGCCAATAGAGTTGACTGAAAGGCCTCACTGAGACCAACAACTGGTGTCAGAGCCATGGTCTTAAGCTCAATGCCAACAATATGTCATCATCCCCTTTGGGAAAAACCCGGTTCCCATGAATTACCACATCGATGGTAGTCCAAACCTCTCATTTGACCACCACATTGCCAGTGTGGTCAGAAAATCCTTCTATGCGGCAAATCTCATTACTAAGGGTTTTGCATCCAGGAAGAAAGAGGTCATTGTCCCCCTCTACTCTTCCCTCATAGGCCAATCATCGAGTACAATACTCCATTTGGCATGCACCTCACTAGACACCTGCAACAACTGGAGAGGCCACAAATGTACCTCACAAAAAGGATCCTATGCCTTAAACACTTGTCCTATATGGACAGACTCAAAAAATTCCAACTATTCTCTTTCTCATATCGCCTACTTAGAGGCGAACTCTGCTTGACTTACAAAGCCATGTCTGAGCCAGCTCTAAATGCTACATTTACAGAAATCCCAATCCCTCCATACCACATGCTCCAGAGACCTCAACCTCATTACCACAATCAACAGAACATGCTGGAGGGACAGGTTCATAACATAGAGACTGTCCATGCTATGGAATAAACTTCCCATACATATCAAGCGGAGCACCTCACTGGCCCTCTTTAAGAGAAATCTTGATGAGTGGATGGGAAATAGAAAATGCACCCCTGGGATTATTCCACTGGCTCTACTCAACAGAGGCACTAGGAACTAAGGTTAGGTGGCACGATGCCGGGGTAACCCTATGGGCTAGGCTTGTAAAGGCTCCAGGGCCATTAGCCTAGTACACACCTATGAACCTATATAGGGGTACAGAAAATAAGGAAGATGGCTTGGAATTTTCTATTGAATACTGGCAAAGAAACCAAGGTATTGCAAGCAAACTAGACAGGGAAATGTAATAGAGTGGGATGAGGCTGAGAAGACCTTTGGACTGCAGGTTAGAGACTGCTTTCCCTTACCAGGGATTGCTATCAGAGTATAAGCAAAGAGAAAGGGATAGTGGAATTTTAAGTGAAAGACTTTAGTTGAATCTAGAACAGAAGCTGCTGTTAAAAAGGGATAATTAGTATGTCATATGAAATATTGAGCATTAACTAAAAGAATCAATCAGAGGTTAGAAAAGATTGGTAAGACGGACTGGAAAAGCAATGCACAAGAGAACAATGGTAGGACAAATGTATGGCTCCTAAGTATGCAATAAAGTCCACAAGGTTTAGGGTGTTTGCATTGGTATTTTTATACCCCGAGCAGACATTAAAGATGTTTTTCCTCAGGTTGGTAGCAAAGGTTGGAAGTGTGGTGGGGAAGAAAAAGGTAACTAGGAACATGCATTTTGGGAGTATGAGGTGGCAGATTTTCTGCCATTGTCAAGCTGGGGATAACAGGCACGCTTGTCAGAAATATGTTTTTTAGGACTTCTCAAGGGCTCTTCAAGACACATTAGGAAAATATCCAAAGTGTGCATGTGTAAAACAGATCTGAGGATCCTGAGGTTGCCCATGTCACTGTGATTTATCAACATCACAAAAGTACTAAGGTGCATGTCTACATTGAGTAAGAGACAGATTTCAAGAAAACAGGGTACAAAGAAAATCTTACTAACTGCTTCTTTCACTGCACAATGCCCTTGAAACTAAGACACCTGAGGAGCTTTATATGATGAAATATAAGGGGCTAAAGGCAGCAGAAGTGTCATTTTATTAAACATGAAGGTTGTCCAATTAGGTATATACTGTACCCGTAACAATTATTATACACATTTACAAAATCCTGCTGTACAAAAGTAGCTGTCTCTGTTTATACTTTGGATGATCTTTCCAGATCACTTACAGCTTGGACTTAGACTCACTAGTAGCAAAACAGACACGTAATCAACACAGCTGATGTTTTAAACTCAATACCATTACAGGAGCTAAGCCTAGATTTCTACAACTGTATCCATGTCATATGTGTATGTTTCATCACACAAGCATGAGTACTTATTAACATAATCATATATGCCTACAAAGGACACACTGACCTTTTTTCACTTATGAACCAAGAGCTCCAGGAATTTTCAACTTGGTTAAGATCATACATGTGTGAATGGGGATCTGGCTAGATTGAAAATTAACTCGCCAGGACTGCAGTGGTTCATACGTAGGTACTAGGCTATTGGCGCTAGGGCCTATATAAGCCTAGCCAAACGATACCTTGGCTTTTGCCACCCAAGAAAATTATTTTCCTGTGCCCCTGTCAAGCAGAGCCACAGAAGTGATCCCTGGGATGAATTTCCTCTCTCTCATCCAATCATCAAATTTTTTTATAGGTTCGTAGCCAGGTACTAGGAGTAACTGCAGTACAGAACAGTGGTTTCACTTGTGGTGCCTGGCTCTAAAGCTGAAGACCTAGGTAAGAAACCCATTAGCTCACACCTGCACAACTATTCTGAACTTTTTTCTACTCCCAAATCACCACTAAAACCACCACTATGTGTATTACATAGAACAAGAAATTAAAGAACAGCAGGCTCAGAAGGCAAATTGAATAAACATTCTAAAAAGCACTACTGTCTGTTTAATGTAGGGGACTGTAAGAATTTAATTGATTCTTTGATATCTGGCCTGTCAGGTCATGGGGCTGCCACAGCTCATCATGGAACTTAGTGGGCATAAAGCAGAGACCAATTTCTGGATGGTCTGTCAGTCCACTTGCAGGAAACTATGTATACTCACTCACACACAATATGCCTGAACACCTTCACGCAATTCTGACGAGTTTATGCCTTTGCAAAGTCAGAGGAAATCAGAGCAAAAGGTGAAAACCAATCCAAACATACAAAGACATGAAGCCTTCACACAGAAGGTATACCAGCAGTAACAGAACTAGACAACAAACAGAAGTGTGAGGTAGCAACATTAATTAATACAGTAATGTGCCTCCCAACTATATATCAAAATATATCAGGTTAGAACACGGCAGATACTTGGACAAAATACACAACTCTATGGCAACTGATAGAAAAAATTGAGAATATTAACTTGGGAAGCATATTGGCACGTAAACATAGGTCCTCTGTTGCTGACTGTTCACTTTAAAGATATCCAGAAAACACAATGAAATATTGAGAATGGTGGAGGAATGAAAACTGAAGCATTCTGTTCCTAAGACAAAGCCTTACTTACCAGGGTCGGTTCTTATACCACAGCCTGCACACCGGTAATTCTGTTTCGCCACAACCACTTTCCTCCTGTAAATGAAAGGATGCACATATTTACACAGTCAAATATGGACAGCAGAGATGGATACAAAACGTGCAAGCAGAACTATTATCATAAGATGTTCAGTTAGTCTGCCGCCTGCAAAATGAATTTGCAGGTTCTCAGCACACTAGGCTTTTTCTAAAATCAATAAAACTGCATATATTTATTTAAAAACAAATAGTCTCCCTCACTTAAGTGTGAGAAGGAACTGGATAGAATGTAGCTGTGGACAGGGACACCACAAAACAAAGTAATAAGTTATGACTCGAAAGATCTGTTATGTCAAGGTCCTGGAAGTTGTGTACATATGTCAAAAACCTCAAAGGTAGCACGCAGCAATGTGCCGAACTGATGGTTAACAGTGCCACATTCATTAAACCGGACGAAACAAAGAATCTGCTAGTTCAAAATTTCACTTTCAGCTTTATCCCCCACCTCATCCCCAGCAACCCCAAGTAACACCATCAAACATAACCACTTCAAATATAAACAGAGAGTATGTCCTGTGCACTTGCTAAGACCAAGAACACAGCCTCAGTGGTCCATGATAATAATCTGGGATGCTTCCTGAATAGTCTAAAATATGACCCATCAGGGCCATTGGTGTTACTGCTTCACTGTAGTCTGAAAACAGGCTTTGTGCCACAAGAATAAATGACTACAATGGTCATCCCTCTCCACAAAGGTGGACCATGAACAGATCCCGGAAACTACAGTTTGGTTTTATATGCAAAGTAATAGAAAAAAATTGTAATGGAAATGATCAACAAAGACATAGGAGACCTTCAAGACAATGGATCCATCCCAGTTTGGCTTTGTCAAAGGACGGTCATGCCTACTGAACCTGGCTGACTTTTTTCAGAAGGTCACCAAGGCAATGGATGAGGGTAAAACAGTGCATACTGCCTACCTTGATCTGGCCAAGGCATTTAAAATACCCCACAAGGGCATTAACAAACTAAGGGATTTAGGAACAAGCCCCTAAACAAGGTGCTGGATAGCCATCTGGCTCTTAGACAGATCACAGGAAGTTAGGATTTGTGAGACCACCGCCACAAAGAGGCCAACCACCAGTGGAATCCCTCTGAGTTCCATACTGGGATCTCTCCTCTTTGGCATCTAATTCTCAGAAGTCAAGGCCAACGTCAAAGACCTATGGATGACCAAGTTTGCAGATGATTGCAAACTGTGAGGAGTCACAGAATCCTCCCAAGATGCAAACATTTTACAACAGGGTCAGAGAGACACAAATGACTGGAGTCAAAGCCATGTCTTAAAATTCAATGGCAAGAAATACATTAAAGTACCTTTTTGGAAGTCAGCCACACCTAAAGATGATTGTCAGTGTTGAAGTGACACCCCGGCCCCATGTGGAAAATATAAAAAGGGGTTTTGGATGGATGAATACAGCCAAATATAACATTAACAAAAGAAAAAAATGCATTAACATATTTTTGCATTTACATATATTGTATATCACATATCTTTAATTTCTTTGCAAGTATCATCAGTCCAACATTACATAAATTGCTGGATTGCTGCTTTCCCTTAAATCTCATTCCTCTTCCTCCGGAACATGATTCTGAAATAAGTAAAATTCTGAGAACAATACATGCAATATAATCTGCCCCCTACCTTTTCTAAAGATCCCTCTTCCAGTTATTTTACTTCTTTTATAATATTCAGTACTTCAAAATGGTTGGTTTAGACTTTGATTTCCATTTATTAGTAACTGCTGTTTTGCCGCCATCAGTTAAACTTAAGGCCTTACTGTGTCTAGGCAGTTCAGATCCTGTGTCCCAGCTCAAAAGAATCATTTCTTTAGTTACACCCATTTGCTCACCCAATATTTCTGACAGGGAATTTTTAAAATCTGCCAATTCATTACACTCCCAAAACACTTGTCCCAATTACCTCTTTCTTCCCTATCACACTACCAACATTTGCTGTCTACCTGAGGAAAAATCCTCTGAAGTCTGTTTGGGGTAAAAAAAATACCTATGCAAACCCAAGCAAAGATACTAAACCTTCTGGACTCTACTGCATACTTGGCAGCCATAAGCATGCTTCCAACTAACCTCTTGATTTTTCACTCTCTCTTCTCAATCATTTTTAACCCATTTTGAATGATTTTTCGAGTTATCATGCAATATTTTATATGCCCTACTAATTATTCATTTTTTAACAGTAACTTCTGTTCTACATTTATTTAAACCAGGTCTTTAACTTGAGATTCTGTTATTCCTTTCTCTTTGCCCTGGTAGGAAAGGAAGTCTGCAATTCAAACGTCTTATTGGTTGCATCCCACTCTATTACGTGTTCCTCAGTAGTTATTTGCTGCCAATAATGTGGTTCCTTTGTCAGTTTCCTCTAGTAAGTTCCAGCCCATTCTTGCCTATTTTCTGCATCTCTACTTTCTATATCCCCTTTGGCAAAATCTCTTTCATCATTGTCACTCTGGCTTAGTTCTTGGAATACTTTCTGCTACTTTAAGAATATAACATTCTGTGTGGTTAACATTGTCCTTAAGGATCTGCATCCAATATTCCACTCTCTGTTTCTTGAACCCCCCCCCCCTCGCTTCATCATCATGATTGTCATCATCCCTTTCCATTTTAAATTATAACCTTCTGCTTTGAAATATTCCTTCAAATCAGGTAATCTTAAACCACCTTGCTCTATTGGAATGATTAACATATCCCACTTAACTCTTGTCTTCTGCCATCATGAGATAACTTCCTTCTCAGTTTTTGTAATTATCTTTTGTTTAGTCTTTTCCCATATATCCTTAGTTGCCATAACAGAAGGCTTTTTTAAACCATATTTCTAAACACTTCATCTTATGTGCTGAACCAAATCATGTGTGGATACATCATTTACAGCTACAGCCTTTGTTTTTCCTTCATTAATTTTATCTCCTGAAAAGACGTGAAACAGTCTCAAAATGTTCCACAACACTGAGATGTCATTTTTTTTTAATTTATCATGTACAAAATACTACAACCTGCAAAGAAAGTCAACTTTTCTTGATTACCATATTATTTTTTTTGCCAATGGCTCTATATATAAATCAATCAAACAAAGGGAAATAGGGCACCCCTGCCTGGTTCCTCTGTTCAGGCACAACTTATCAGGCAGGAACCTCACACTTTAATTCTTGCCTTTGATTCTTCATATGTCCTCCTAATTAACCTTACTACTACATCAATGAATTCAAATGTTTCCATTGCTTTACTCACAAAATCCCAGTTTCGTTTATCAAATGCTTTGTCTGCATCAAGACCCACTAACAACCGTATTCTGCTATGCTCTGGATAATTACTGGTCTATTAATGTTGCAAATGTTTGCTTCCCCTCCACAAAACCACACTGATCCACATCTGTCAATTCTGGCAAAATCTTTGCCATTCTTATAGCTAGTATACACAAACACTTTATAATCATGTTTTAAAATTGATAGGAAACCGAGTCTGACAAATCTTTACCATCTCTAGGTAAGACAGTCAGGATAGCTTTCTTCTAAGATGTCCATACCACCCTTCCCTTTAAAATACTGTAGTGCATGCAGAGTGCTGATTATGTGCCAATATTCTGAAAAAAAAAATCAGTTAAGCTCCAGAGTGGCATAAGACCTGACTTTAGCAAATGTTAAGCACCCCCTGCTAAATTTGTTAAGGTCAAGTATGGTGCTCAACAGTAAAATCTGCCTGTACTAACCAGCAAAAAACAGCAGCAGAATAACATACTTGATTCTGCTTGCTGTCCATCGGGTCCTGATTTCCTGTAATAAATTGAAAACTTACCAGAATGCCAGGAGGAGTGTTCGCTTGCATTTTTGTTTTCAATCCTCAGTAGTTTGTCCAAAAAACAAACTTTATGAGGAATAGACCAAATATGAGGCAAAACTCTAGACATTCTGTATTAAAAACAGGACAGTTGAGAGACATGGGAAGGGAAATGTGAAAAGAAAGGACTGTGTTTTATGGCTTAGAAAGCCAATAAAACCCTTTTTTTGTTTTTTTAATTTCTTTTTTACTTTAAATTGTAGTAGGTGGTGCAGATAAAACAGCCATACACTACAAATAGTTAAGATTGGGTCTCCAATCCTAACTTATTATGTGTTTGAGGCATCAATGCCAAGAAATTCAAACTGAGAACAAAGCAGGCTGATGTTTTTAGAAAGTTGTTTCTTCTCATCTTCATTTGAACCTACCTCACATTTTAAGACTTTGTTTTAATGAAAACCCTAAAGCAAAAACTAAGCGCAATTTTCAAAACACAGTGATCCACTATTAACTTAGAACAAAGGCACAAAACTATGTACATCTTCTAAAATTAAGTTTAACCCTACAGATAGGAACAATTAGTCCAAATAGCTAGTTGCACCCATAGGCATTAACTAACCTAAAATTCAGGGTACCCATGCTAAAGTGTATGCTACAGCCCATGTTCCCACTTACACTGTTTGTGTTCTGTTCTTTTCTAATCTATACTCCCCTCTGAAATGCAAAAAAAACAGCTTGCATGCTTTCAGAAGGCATTAACCTTTAAGTCTTAAGAAAAAATCCACTGGTTATATTTTTTTAAACAGGAAACATCTTTACTAAATTATCACATATGACACAGTCAATTATATATTTATATAAATGAAAACAAACCATATTGACGTTACTTTAGTTGCAAACATCACTTATAATATATCCAGTCACTGTCAAGTCAAACATTACACAGCTCATTCAAATCCTAACTTCTTTTAAACCTCGTTCCTCCTCTGCATGTATGGTTCTCACATTTCCTATTTTTCAATGTAATTTGCTCCTACCCTTTTCTAAAGATTCCAGTTGTTTTAACTCAGTTACTATATTCACTACTTCTAGTACAGTTGGTTTAGACTAAGACTTCCATTTTCTAGCAATTGCTTTTTTGGCAGCCACCATACTTAAACTCAGCAAGGCCTTACTATGGCTAGGCAATTCTAATTCTGTATCATACCTCAAAAATCATTTCCTTAGTTATACCAATTTGCTCACCCAGTATCTCTGACAGAATAGTCTGCAGGGATTCTTGGTCTGTCAACTCATTACATTCCCAGAAAATAAGTTCCAAATTACTACTACTATTCCATCACACCTCCAACATTTGCTGCAAATGTTCTATGTAAATAGTAATGTATTTTTATGCGTGTATTATGCCTGTTAATATATTTGTTTGAATTGATGCTTGGTATAAAATCTAATGTTTTTTATACTGTTTTGGAATGCATTGGGAAGGTTTTGAAGGGGTTGGTAAACTGATTTTCTAATTGATGTAAAGTTGAGGTATTTAGGATGGTTAATTAGATTTCTAGTATAAAAGGGAATGAGAGTGAGGCTTTATGTACATCTGATGAAGTCTTTCTAATGAATGAGATGAAAACGCATTGGTTTTGGATTGTTAATGTGGTTTTATGTGCTCCTACTTTTGCAATAAAGAGGAGTTTTTAGGCACTTCTATTTTGTGTCATTTGGCTTTCCTGGTTACTTACAGGAAGGAGACATATTCCAACTGTTTATTACATTATGTCAGTAGTCATTCCTTTTTATCAGAGAAAGAACTTCATTAAAGGATAAATGGTCCATCTTTCCACACTGATTTCAGAGGATGCTAAATTTCAGACTTAGCTACATAAATTAGGTAATATGTTCCTGGAGAGATGTTATCCCATCTATTTTGGTGAATTCAGTAGTAAATGAGCTTCTCATTAGAATCAGAATCACATTTATTGGCCAGGTATGCACATATACAAGGAATCCGACTCCGGTTTCAGTGACTCTCCAAGTATGAATTACATAAATGACATACGCACAACTATTAAGAGTGAGACAAATCACATACATGCAGCTATTAAGAACAAGACAAAAAAAGTAAATTATATATATATATATATATATGTACACACACACACACACACACACACACATACAAAGTGCAAAGTGCAACTCAGTGCAAGAAATAATGAAATAAACTCTGAAAGACATAAGTATTAACAATATGTAAACAATACTGCAGAATCCTCGGAGGCTTGGGAAAAAGAATATCCCAACCTAATAAGCTGAGTTAATCGTTTACTAACTTGATGGCCTGTGGAAAACAATGTTTCTTATATCCGCTTGTTTTGGTGTGTATTACTCTATAACGTCTGACTGATGGTAATACTTCAAAAAGATGGTGGCCTGGATGTGAAGGGTTGGTGAGGATTTTCCCTGCCCTTTTCATGACTCTGGAATAGTACAGGTCCTGTAAGGAGGGTAAACTAGCACCGATGATATTTTCAGCAGACATGACAATTTGATGTAACCTATTTTTGTCATGATTAGACTGAGATTCAAACCACACTATTATGGGTGAGCTGAGAAAATGACTGCTGTATAGAACTGAATTAACAGCTCCTGTGGGAGATTGTACTTCCTCAGCTGTTGCAGAAAGTACATTCACATTTGTGTCTTTTTTATGATGGACCCTACATTGGTCTCCCACTTCAAGTCCCGGGAGATTATATATATCCCAAAAACTTAAAGGATTCCACAACTGACACAGCAGTATTAAATATAAAGAAGGAGATAATATTGTAGTACCAGTCCTAAAGTCCACTGTCATCTCCACAGTTTTAAGAGTGTTCAGTTCTAGATTATTCTTACTACACCAAAGGGCCAGCTGCTCAATTTCCGTCTGTATGCAAACTCATCTTCATTATGATGAGCCCGATGATAGTTGTATCATCTGCGTATTTAATACGTTTGACAGCGGCGTCCTTAGAGGTGCAGTCATTAGTGTAGAGGGAGAATAGCAGTAGGGAGATCACACAACCCTGGGGGTACCTGTATTGATCGTGCGGTAGCTAGATGTAAATTTCCCCCAGTTTCACCTGCTGTTTCCTACTGGTTAAAAAATTGGTGATCCATTAACTGGTGGAAGCAGGAAACGAAAACTGGGAGAGTTTCAACTGAAGAAGAAATGGAATTACTGTATTAAATGCAGAGCTGAAGTTCACAAACAGAATCCTTGCATATGTCCTTGGGTTGTCAAGATGTTGCAAGATATAGTGCAGGTCCATATTAACTGCATCATCCACTGACCGACTCTCTTGATAAGCAGACTGAAGGGGGTCCAATGAGGGAGCTGTAATATCTTTTAAGTGAGCTAACACCAGAGTCTCAAAAGTCTTCATTACCACTGATATCAAAGCAACAGGCATGTAGTCATTCAGTCCTGTTATAGTGGATTTTTTAGGCACTGGAATGAATGTGGCTTGTTTGAAACATAAAGGAACTTTACACAACTTTAATGATTTATTAAAAATCCGAGTTAAAACAGGAGTCAGTTGATCAGCACATGTTTTTAAACAGGAGGGTGAAACTCCATCTGGACCAGCTCAGCTGCTTTTTTAATTTGCTCTATCTTAAAAAAATGATACACATCCTCCTCGGAGATAATTAATGCAGGCTGAATGTGAGAATGTGTGGAAGAGAGAGTCATACAAGTCTGAACACTGACAGAGCTGGTAACAGTGTCATTTGTAGCCTCAGGGTTATCAAACCTACAGTAAAAAACATTAAAGTCGTCAGCCAGCTGGTAATTAGCTGCAGGGTGGTTTCCTGTAGTTTGTAATGTTTTGTAGACCTTTCCACACTGATGCAGGATCATTGGCTAAAACCTTTTTTTCAGCTTTTCAGAATAGTTCTTTTTAGCCACATTAATTTATTTTGTCAGTGTGCTCCTTGCCTGTCTAAAAAGTGTTCAATCCCCACTTTTATAGGCATCTTTCTTGGCTTGACGAAGCTGCTTAAGTTTAGCAGTAAACCAGGCTTTGCTGCTGTTAAATTTTAACCAGGTCTTAGTGGAGACGCATACATTTTCACAAAAGCTGACATAAGATGTTTCTGTGTCTGCCAGTTCAAGCAAGTTAGCAGAAAAATCTTTAAAGACTGTCCAATCTGTACAATCAAAGCAGACTTGCAGTTTCAGCTTTGCCTCTATAGTCCACCTTCTCACTGTACTGATCACAGTCAGAGAAGCCCAAAGTTGCAAGGGGGACAACACAATAAGCATGTTTTAACACTGTATAACAATGATTAAGTGTGTTCCTGTCTCTGCTAGGACACTTTAATGGGGCAAATCTCAGCCATAAACTTCCTAAAATCCCCAAGAATAATCAGAAGGGAGTTTGGATAATCCTGCTCTAAGCACATTATCTGATCAGATAGTTTTTGTAGTGCCGCCCTCACACAGTCTTGAGGTGGAATGTAAACACTAAGCAGAATAAATGAAGAGAACTCCCAAGGTGAATAAAAAGGTCTACAATTACCACAAAACATTTCTAAATCGAGATAGCACATTTTACTTAACACTGTGACATCATTACACCAACCTTCACTAATATAAAAGCCCGGATGTCTCCAATACTCTGTCCGCACTGTAAAGTTGAAAGTCAGGCAGATATAATCCAGAGTCCACAATGGACAACACAGTACAGAAGAATGTGAAAAATCCTTGTGACTTTCACTGAGACATAACAGTTCATTCATCTTATTGCACAGGGAGCGGAGGTTTGCCAGATGAAAAGTTGGGACTACCATTTGAAAACCTCTCTGTCACAGCCTAACCAGTGCACCAGCTCGCTTCCTCATTTTGCAATGCCTGTGTCTACCTCTGCTGCTCCTCCAGCTAGGATCTCCAGAAAATGTCTTAATTGTGAAAAATCTGGTGTCAAATGAATAAAATGAATTGCTGAACATGTCACAATTCTTCACATGTATACTTAATTACAGTTGAACACCAAACAACAGGACAAATAAACAAAAATAGAATACTAGAGAGCACTGAACCGAGGCTGCCATTATCTGCACCATCTTGGTTTTTTTTACTCTCATAGGGAAGGTTAACAAATTACATCCCTTGAGAATATTGTTTAAAAGACGGTAGTACCCACGATAAATGTGGAGCAATGGCTATAGTTTACAACTATCAAGCACCAAAAATTAGAACTATGCAGTTTAGAATCCACATAAAAAGAGTTGTTTAGCAACTGTCAACTCACCTCTCTCAGGAGTAAGACAGACAGATAATGTTCTGTATTCCAAAATTAAGACATTTGTTAGAGATAAAAACTTGAGGTGCTGGTTGCATAACCACAATGTAAAAGCCACCCCCCCCCCCTCCATTTTCTGCCTAAGGAACAATTGCATATTTAGACTAGGAAAGAGCCACAGCTGTCTCTTTTATGACTCACACAGAAATTAAGTTATTCTCCACCCAGTTGGTGTGTTTTTCAACTCAACTGCCTCGCTTGCTCTTTATGTTAATTTGACTACATTTCTCCTTTCCTCTTTCATTGGTTATTTTGAGTAAGCATCAAATTATCATTTTGTGAAATCACTCCCCTTCAACTATTTAAATTTACGGCCCATCCCACGGTACTCTATAGAACCAGAACACAAAGTGCCAACACCCTTCCACTCTATTTTGGTCTTGACAAGCTAATTCTTTCTTTTCAGTAAGTGCTGCTTGATTTACTTCTAACTTCAGAATATCTGCCTAAATACTTTATCCATAATTCATCAGGGTCTACTTATTAGTGTCCCCTCAAGTGTTTGGCAGTGCCCTGTACAGACGCAGACACCTTGAGTTGACATTTCTCCTGTAAAAACACTATTAAAATTTCACCAATACCTAGTTGCAAATAGGACGAGTTTGCAGTGACAAGCAATGCCCCCCACAGTTGTAAACTAGATACTCCTGACATTACTTTATATTCTGTTGCCATGGATATGAACCTTCTTACTACCTTTGTTATCAGCTTTGGTGGATATGTGCATCTTGAGGCAATGTAGAAATTTTCTCATGTTTACCGATAGCCAGTTAATTCTTAAACAAACTGATATGGTATATGAGAGATGTAGTTACACAATGTCACTGGAGGCAAAGTTATCACATAAAAGCACTTCTAATGTCAATAAGGTAGTACACATGCAACACCAATCACACACAATTCAAAGCAGACACATAGATCCATAGACCCACATATGCTGAGGCACTCAAATGTAACCTTCCTAAAGTCCAAAGATCTCCTAGGCGAAGTATACATAAATGCCCTCAGCAGCCCCAAATGCACTCTTTCGAAACAACATTCACATCAGCACATACTCTTACATCTCATGGAGCCTCTACTTCTAAGCTCATAAGGTAAGGCACCACACAAACCAACATTCTGGTCACTGGAGACTCCATTGTGAGACACATGATGTCCCTCTCACCAGGCTAAGGAGAAGGTCATGGTCAGTTGCTTATCAGGGGCCAGGAGCCACAAAATTACTCACCACTCAGGACCAAAAGTACCAGTATGACTCAGTCACAGTCCATGCAGGTGTAAATGACCTGACATACCTACCAAGACTATATGAATAGAAACATCATGGAACTCTTGGAATGTGTGTCCCAGGCTGGTATAAGCCTAGCACTGAGTAGCATTTTACCTTCTCCAAAGATGATGCCACAAAACAAACAAAAAATGTCTGACTTTAATAATTGGCTTAGTTTCTGGTATCATGCTAAGGAGTTGCAATATTTGTCAGCATGGAAGGAGATGGTCAACAGACCACTCTGCTTTCCCAGGCATAGTTTGCACCTCTCTCCTCTAGGCTTTTGAATATTAGCTAAAACATTGCCCTCCCCCATAGTGCCTTTTTTAGGCAGTGCTAAATTGAAAGTACTTCCAACATAGCAAATCAAAACCAAAAAATCTAAAGCTGTTACTGCTCAATGCTAGGAGTCAATCAAAAAACTCCACTCCTTAGAAGCTCTCTTCTCCCTACAGAATGCTGACATCTGTGCAGTCATTGAGACATGGTTTACAGCTGCAGAAAGCATACAGACAGTATCAGGTTATACCACCTTCCACACATTTAGACCAGCTAGTACACAGACAGGGACTAAAGGTGGAGGTGTATCAATTTACATTAAAAATAAACATACCTCACGGCTGGTCAAACAGGACAACACATTTGAGCTTCTCCAAGTACAAATCACTCCAGAAAAAATCCAGTGCTACTTTCTTCCAAACTATAGGTCCCAGTGCTACTTTCTTCCAAACTATAGGTCTCACTCTATCACCCATGTATTTAAACGTCTTGGAAACGCTCTCCATCCAACCCAATACCATATTCATGGGTAACTTCAATTACCCCACTATTAACTGGGAATCATATACAGTGGATATAAAAAGTTTACACACCCGTTAAAATGCCAAGTTTTTGTGATATAAAAAAATGAGACCACGATAAATCATTTCAAAACTTTTCCCACCTTTAATGTGACCTATAACCTGTACAATTCAATTGAAAAACAAACAAACCTGTTAGGGGACAACTATAAAACATAAAAAAAGTACAATAAGCTGGTTGCATAATTGCATCACCCTTAAACTAATACTAATACTAAAGTATTAAACTAATACTTAGTTGAAGTGCCTTTTGATTTAATTACAACATTCAGTCTTCTTGAGTAGGAGTCTATCAGCATGGCACATCTTGACTTGGCAATATTTGCCCACTCTTCCTTGCAAAAAGTGCTCCAAATCTGTCAGATTGCGAGGGCATCTCTTATGCACAGCCCTCTTCAGGTCACTCTGCAGATTTTCTATTGGATTTAGGTCTGGGCTCTGGCTGGGCCATTCCAAAACTTTAATTTTATTCTGGTGAAGCCATTCTTTTGTCGATTGGATGTATGCGTTGGGTCTTTGTCATGTTGAAACATGAAATTCCTCTTCATCTTCAGCTTTCTAAGAGATGCCTGAAGGTTTTGGGCCAAAAGTGACTGGTATTTGGAACTGTTCATAATTCCCTCCACCTTGACTAAAGCCCCAGTTCCAGCTGAAGAAAAGCAACCCCAAGGCATGACACTGCCACCACCACCACCATGCTTCACCGTGGGGATGGTGCTTTTTGGTGATGCAAAGTGTTGTTTTTGTGCCAAATGTACCTTTTGGAATTGTGGCCAAAAAGTTCAATCTTGGTCTCATCAGAACATAACACATTTTCCCACATGCTTCTGGGAGACATGATGCATTATTTTGCAAATTTTAGCCAGGCCAGGAAGTTTTTCTGTGTAAGAAAAGGCTTCCATCTTGCAACCCTACCCCATAGTCTAGACATATGGAGAATACGGGAGATTGTTGTCACATGTAATACACAACCAGTACTTGCCAGAAATTCCTGCAGCTCCTTCAGTGTTGCTGTAGGTCTCTTGGCAGCCTCCCTGACCAGTTTTCGTCTCGTCTTTTCATCACTTTTGGAGGGACGTCCAGTTCTTTGCAACATCACTGCTGTCCCATATTTTCTCCACTTTTTGATGACTGTCTTCCATAGTATATCCAATACTGTTGAAAGTGTTTTGTACCCTTCTCCTGACAGACACCCTTCAACAATGAGATCCCTTTGATGCTTTGTAAGCTCTCTGCGCACCATGGCTTTTGCTGTAGCAGGCAACTGAGGAAATGTTGGGAAAATCCTACCAGGACAGCTGAACTTTATTTGGGGTTAATCAGAGTCTTTTTAATTGATGACAGGTGTGTATCCAAGAAGACTGACTGTTGTAATTAAATCAAAAGGTGGTTCAACAAAGTATTAGTTTAAGGGTGTGCACACTTATGCAACCAACTTATTGTATGTTTTTTTATTTTTTATATCTTTCCCCTAACAGATTTGTTTGTTTTTCAATTGAATCACACAGGTTACAGGTCACATTAATGTGGGAAAAGTTTTGAAATGATTTATTGTGGTCTTATTTTTTTATATCAGAAAAACCTGGCATTTTAACAAGGGGGTGTAAACTGTTTATATCCACTGTATGACACCAAACCAGACACAGAGATTCCTGAATTTTGTAAACCCAAACTCCCTGGACCAGACTGTCAGTACACTGACCGGGGGTGTAACCATACTGGAATCTGGTCCTCACTAGTGCTGCACACCCTCTAGTGTATTGTCTTCCCTCATGAGGTCAAACCACAAAATGGCCGTCTTTGAAATAAAAATGAAACGCAAGCCCCCAGCTAATCCTGGAATATTCAGGAACTACTCTAAGGCTACCTTCCTACATTTAAGTTATAGCCCGGAAAAATGTCAAGGCCCCATAAATCCTGAGAACACCGCTGCCTATGCAGAGCTGTTCACAGAACCCAATACAAGTATGCTAATAGAGGTACAGAGGCAGCTGTACCCACAAAGTAATAGTACAGAACTCAGAAAACAAGCCAACCTGGTAGAATCACATCATCAATAGGCAGTACAACATAAGGAGGAAAATCATGGCAAAAATTAGGAGGAGCAGCTCCCAGCAGGATAAAAGAACTCTCATCAAACTAAACAAAGAACTCAGAGGACAAGTAAAGCCTTCGAAAGACAAATCTGAAGTAAATTTGGTCTCCTACGCCAAGGACAACCACAAAGCATTCTTTAGCTATGTCTGTAACCTCAAAGGCAATAGAGGATTGTATGCACAGATCATTGTCACCTATACTGTGCCAGAATATGCAGTAAACGTACAGGGAAACAAATTTAGCTCCTGCTTTCCCCCTCTTTCCCCTCAACCTTCCCTCAGGAAATACAGTCAAATATAACTCCCCCGCTATCACTAGGGAACAGGTCCCTTAATGCTCTCTCTAGGGCCAAGAGCACTGTATTAACGGGACCAGACAATATCACAGGATGTCCTCTAAATAGCATGAAATATAACCTATCAAGCTGTCTGGGATTGCTATTTAACTGTAGTCTCCAAACAGGCTTCATGCCTCATGAATGGAGAACAGCAACAGTAATCCCTCCGCACAATGTTGGGCCATCTACAGACCCGGAAAACTACAGACCCACAAGTCTCACTAGTCTCACGTGTGAAGCCATGGAAAGAATTATCATGGAAATGATCAATAATGACAAAGGAAATTTCCAGACACTAGACCCAACCCAGTTTGGTTTTGTCAAGGGCAGGTCATGCCTATTCAACCTGGAGGATTTCTTTGAGAAGGTCACCAAAGCAATGGATGATGGCAAAATGGTTCACATTGCTTACCTTGACCTGACCAGGGCATTTGACACAATACCCCACTCAAGAATTGTTGACAAACTCAAGAGGTTAGGTACAAACCCTTATATGTCACCAGGTGGACAGCCAGCTGGCAGACAGGACCCATCAAGTTAGAATTCAGGATACACTTCTACAAAGAGGCCAGTCACAAGCAGACCACTTCAGGGATCAGTCCTGGGACCACTCCTTTTTGGCATTTACTTCTCTGAAGTTTAGGCCAATGTCAGTGGCCTCTGGCTGACTAAATTTACAGAGGACTGCAAACTATGAGCTGTCATCAAATCCCCTACTGACACAAATGTTCTCCAGGAAGGGTTGACACAAATAAACAACTGATGTCACAGCCACAGACTAAAACTAAATGCCAAGAAATGCATAACAGTATCCTTTGGGAAGTCATCCACCTCTCCTAACGATCATATTGACAACAAACCCTAAGAACTGACCCAGTAGTCGGACTTGGGGACACACACAGTAATTTACCCTTTGACAATCACATGTCTACAGTAGAGATGAAATCATTCAATGCTGTGCAACTTATAAACAAAGGTATTGCATCAAGGTCCAAGGAAGTCATTATTCCACTATATTTGGCATTAATCACACCCACCGCTGAGTACAGCATCCCTGTTGGTATGTACCTAACCAGGCATATCCAATAACTGGAATGTTCAGAGGTTCCTCACTAAAAGAATACAAGGTGTAAGTGACATGTCCTATGCAGACCACCTCAAGGCCCTATCCCTGTATTCAGTCTCCAATAGGCTTCTGGCTCCTATAGGGAGATTTGTGCCTGGCACACAAGGTATTGTCAGACCCCACTCTGACGGACCTCCTGCATATCCACAAAACAGACAGCACCAGAATTATCCATTCTAAAGACTTAAACCTTGCCTGTGATATAAATAGGACCTACTAGAGAGTCAGGTATGTATCCCAAAGACTACCCCTTCTCTAGAACATGCGCCCCATCCATATCACTAACCCAATTCATCCCTATTTTGGCACCTATTTCTCTAATGGACACATGCAGACTGTAAATGCTTCATCTCCCAGGCACCTGTCTATACCTAATTTCATCTTCCAAGCCCCTGCTTACACTCATCAAGGATACCAGAACTTGTCAGAGATTTGAAATGAGTGGCTAGGCTTATAAAGGCCCTTGCCATCATTAGCCTAGTAAACACCTATGAGCCTATCAAGAGATGGGTGGACCAATGAAAGAGCAGTTATGAAAACAGCCTGTTGGAGGAAAAGTGAGCTGGTGCTTAGGATCATCTTGGGAAAAGTCAAATACAATTCTCTAAATGTAAAAGTCTGACCTTACAAGGCTATAAAGATACAAGTGATGACCACATGGCAAATCATCTTCCAAGAAACAAACCTGAATGCCACCAAACATGCAGTCTGAGTGCTGGACAGACAAGGCCTATCAATCTGTAAATTTAAAGCTCAGAAGACGGGATTTTTTTTAAGGAGGGATGAGCTGTACTAATGTCAGTAAGGATCTACTTGATCATTTGATGTTAGGCAACAGTCTGCTTCATCACAGGCTCAAGATGGGTAGAAAAGAATGACACATGCAACCTAACCATGTATTACTTGAGAACTAAATCACACAATGTGCCAGAAAAAAAGTCAGAAATACCTGACTGGTTGGAGAGGCATAAGAACTTTCCACCTAAACAAAAACTCTTCTACTTGGCCAAGTTTTTCTGCCAGGAGGAAGGCCATCCAGAAGCTTATGTTGCCTCTGACATCCTAACTAGGACATCAAGTGGGATTAAAGGATCTGAACTAGAAGAAAACAACTAAGGTGACTTCCAAGATGGCTGCACATGGAGTAACAGCTGGCTTCTAGCTCTCCCAATGTGAAAACAGAATCTCAGCAGAGAAGGCCAGTAGACTTGTGTTTCTGGGTAAATTTCAGTAACTGGCTAGTAAGTGTACTGTCTAAATGCCAAGAATAAATGCAGAAGATCTGGAAAAAAATCAGCTACAAAAAGTGAATAAGAAACACTGACTGGGGAAAGTTCTGTAACTGTTTAGGAAAAAAACAATGCAACCTTAAAACATGACTTCCAGTAACCTACAGGAAGATACAAGGCAACTACATACAAACCTAGTTAAAATAAAACACTGATGGAGTTTATGGAAACAAACAAGAAGATGAGATGATAAAGCTACAAAAAAATCAGAGGTTGAAATAAATATGAGACTGCTCAGGAAGAGATGTTTCAAAAAATAATAGAATTAGAAGACAGAGCATGTAAGGAAGAACTGCAACTGCATTAATTTTATGAAAGCACAAAAAAACAACTAGACTGGTATTCCACAACAGGAATTGTTAATGAAGGGGCACAGTGTTTGTATGCTCCAAACCTGGCTACAAGAAAGCAACCTAGAACTTTAATAGTAAAATGCAATCCTACCAATAGAAGGAGTTGATTTTGACAAAACTGTGCAGATGGACAAAGTACTAAAAGTGGGAGACAGCACAGTGTTTGCGGAGAATGATTACTCATTGTCACCAGACAGAAGAGGAGCAAATTTATTCTACTATTCAGGGAATGTTGAGATGCAGGTGCGAGATTCAAACTGCTGTACCCAGCTGTCTTCAAGCTATTCTTCCCTGGAGGAACAAAATCATTTTTGATGACGTGCATGCTAAGGAAGAAATGCAAAATTTTGTCCAACAAAAAGTAAGCTGTGAAACAGAAGGATATTCTGCTTCTTGTTCTTCGGGTAATAAAGACTATAGAGGGACTTGCTCCTGTGAAACCTCTTCAATTTTTTTTTTTTTTTTACAGAAAATGCTGAAGAGAAGGAAGGGAGCAGAGCGTTGATGAAGAATCGAGAATATGTTGGAAATGAAGCAGATACAGGATTTTGGAGATGAACAGTAATAAAACCAGTAACTTAATATGGGAATAAAATGCAATAATTATATTTGTGAAATATGACAGAACAAGAAAATCTGCAAATATTGGACTTTATCAGAATTTGCTAGACTTGTAGGGGACTTTACAGCATATGCCCTATTTTGTGTCATTAATGTTCGGAAAAGTGCTTTGGGGAGGGGAAGAGGCAGGAGAAAGTTAACTGTAAGTAAAGATTTTTTTTTCTTAAATAGTACCAGCTTTGTAGCATATGGTTTTCTTTACATGTTACAAAGTAAAGTTTTTTTTTCAGTTACTTATAGGTGTAATGGGGATTGTAAACAGGTACTGCTGTTCTTTTTTCTTTTCTTTCTTACCTCTTCTCTCTCTCTCTCTTCTTGCTCAGTTTTAAGAAATGCAGGCATTGCAATGTGTTAAAAAAGCCTAATTAAAAAGCATGACAAAAGAAAAAATATTGTGCTTTTTATCATTCTTGTTTGGGGAAATGACTGGTTTAAAGACCCTAGATTGATTTAATAACTTTTAAGAGAGAGTAAGTAAATGAAAAAGAACATTGAATATTATGATGTTTTTTTCTAGCAAGTACATGTATGCTCAAGTAACAATTCTGCAGCTGGTCTTCATGTTTCCATGGAAACAATCTGATAAAGAGAAACTGGCTACAGTCTGGTGAAGAGTGACTGAATGAGGAAAAAAGAGAAATTGGCTAGGAGATGATGTTCTCCAAAAGCATTCAGGTGTCTTCTCAATGTAGAAAATGTTCTCCAAAATACTCAGGGGCTTTCCTAAGGTAGTTAATGTTCTCTGAAAACATTCAGGGGTTTTCCCAACGGGAAGAGCTATAAGGATAAGACAAAACCAATCAGCACTTAAAAGCACCGGCTGCACCATGCATCATAGCATGGATGACCTTCCTTTTAGGTTAACTCAAGTTTGTGAGTGTGGCTGTCAGTTTGGGACTTTTCATCTTATTAGGAGGGTAAAACTTCAATATTTGAAGGTGTACATCGTTTTGTGTGCTAGGATTAAGTTAATAGGTTTTGGGGGTTATTGGGGTGTTTTTTCCCTTTGTTTTAGGGCTTTCAATACAAAAAAATGTATAAGATGTAACATAGGCTCAAATATATATGACAAGAGAAAAAAAACAAGGCACAAAAAAATAGTAAAACAAAGTCACAAGTTCGAGCTACTGTAGAGTCTTCTTCACAGGTTTAATAATCTTCACACAGCTATAATAAAAACTTTAAAACTTTAAGTGCTTTTCATTTGCAACAATGCAAACTTCTTCAGAAGTACTGACACAAAACAATTGTCTATTCTTAAATAGACACTCAATCAAAAAACGCGGGACAGAACGTAATTATTTGCTTAAACAGACATTACCCCAAATACATTAAAATATTTATAGTAATTAAAATTATAATAAAACAAGTTATAAGAACCAGAAATACTTTCTAAATGAGTAACAACAACGTTACCAACTTATCATGATAGAAAACAGTTAAATAAAACAAGACATTCTGCCAAATTTTATCTTTGTAAACTTTTAAGTTAGGACACTGGTGATAGAACATGATTCATTCAAACCTGGAACATTAAACGCATTAAGTTTAATCGGCCATATTAATTCTAACTCTTCAAGCTTGAAAGAAAACGGGTCACCCCTAGTGTCCTGCAGAATGTTATCTATAACCATGAATTTAAATTGGTGATCTGTGTTTAAATGGATATGCTTTGCTAAGGCATTTTCTAACTTTTTATGGCTGGATAGCATAAAGATGCTCATACATTCTATCCCGGAGCTTACGCTCCATTTTGCCCACATAAAATGAAGGGCAACATGAGCATCTAGCCAAATAGACTATAAACCTAGTGTTACAATTGAACCTTGATCTTAGTTTGTACTGTTGACCATTTAGTACAAACAAATTAGTGACATCAACATGTTTACAATAATTACAATTTTCACACTTGGTCATCCCTACTATTCTGGGAACTCTAACTTGACGTTTCCCTAATAAATTCTTCAGATTGCTCCCATGCTTGAACACTATAGTTGGTGTTCTCCCCAATTTCTGGGACAGTACCTGGTTACATTTAACTAAATCCCAGTTCTTCCGCACTATTTTTACAATAAAGTTACTTTGAGCATTGAATGTAGTTATAAAGCTACATTGTGTGTTTTGAAAGTTCTGAGATAAAGGCTCACCATTAATTCCACCTATTGGTAATTCTGAAATCATAGGATTAGAACCTACCATTGGTTTAATATCCAAAATAGGTTTGAAAATCAATTTATCCCTTTTATAAGAGACCTCGTCAATTAAGGCATCCAACAATGGTTCTGGGTAGCCACGATGCGTAAATAATTTTTTCAAAAACAAACATTCTTTATGAAAATCATTATCATGGCTAGTAATACGTGAAGCCCTGACCAATTGGCCTTTAATGACGGACCTTTTTTGATGAAAGGGGTGGCAACTAGAAAAATGTAGAAAGGAATTAGAATATGTACTTTTCCTAAAGATTTGAGCGGTGAAACAACCCAATGTTCTATTTTTAGTTAACCAAATATCTAAACATGATAAAAATGCTAAAATTATGTGTGAACTGCAGGAAATCTGTTGACCTATTAAACTTATCCACCAACTCATATGCTGTTAAGCTTCACTACACCACAACCTTTCCATCCGCTCAATATAATCCACCCTGTCAAATACTACTAGTCCACCCCCTTTGTCCGGTTTACACACCCGTATATCTTGTGATTGAATATATTTCAAATAGTCATGTTCATCACTGTGTGTAGATCTTACAATCACTAATAATTTTTTTCATTTTCAACAACCAGTTTTATTTACAAAAAATAGGGTTGGCAATGGGCTCTCCGTGTGGAGCAGGTGTGGCCAATTTAGTTATGGCACACTGGGAATCTAACTTTGTGCTAAACAACGTAAATCTTTCTGAATGTTTGGCATACTACACTAGATATTTGGGCGATATATTTGTCCTGTTTAAAGGAGACGCAGAAACAGCGTGCGAGTTGGTGGATAAGTAACATTTTTCTAGTTGCCACCCTTTTCATCAAAAAGGTCTGTCATTAAAGGTCAATTGGTCAGGGCTTCACGTATTACTAGCCACGATGATGATTTTCATAAAGAATGTTTGTTTTTGAAAAAAATTATTTATGCATCGTGACTACCCAGAACCATTGTTGGACGCCTTAATTGATGATGGATAAATTGATTTTCAAACCTATTTTTGGATATTAAACCAATGGTAGGTTATAATCCTATAATTTCAGAATTAACAATAGGTGGAATTAGTGGTGAGCCTTTATCTCAGAACTTCCAACACACACAATGTAGCTTTATAACTACATTCAATGCTCAACGTAACTTTATTGTAAAAATAGTGTGGAAGAACTGGGATTTATTTAAATGTAACCAGGTACTGTCCCAGAAATTGGGGAGTACACCAACTATAGTGTTCAAGCATGGGAACAATCTGAAGAATTTATTAGAGAAACGTCAAGTTAGAATTCCCAGAATAATAGGGATGACCAAGTGTGAAAATTGTAATTATTGTAAACATGTTGATGTCACTAATTTGTTTGTACTAAATGGTCAACAGTACAAACTAAGATCAGGGTATCAAGGTTCAATTGTAACACTAGGTTTATAGTCTATTTGGCTAGATGCTCAAGTTGCCTTTAATTTTATATAGGCAAAATGGAGCGTAGGCTCCAGGATAGAATGTATGAGCATCTTTATGCTATCAGCCATAATAAGTTAGAAAATGCCTTAGCAAAGCATATCCATTTAAACACAGATCACCAATTTAAATTCATGGTTATAGATAACATTCTGCAGGACACTAGGGGTGGCCCGTTTTCTTTCAAGCTTGAAGAGTTAGAATTAATATGGCAGATTAAATGTAATGCGTTTAATGTTCCAGGTTTGAGTGAATCATGTTCTATCACCAGTGTCCTAAAACGTAAAAGTTTACAAAGATAAAATTTGGCAGAATGTCTTGTTTTATTTAACTATTTTCTATCATGATAAGTTGGTAACTTTGTTGTTACTCATTTAGAAAGTATTTATGGTTCTTATAACTTGTTTTATAATTTTAATTACTATAAATATTTTAATGTATTTGGGGTAATGTCTGTTTAAGCAAATAATTACGTTCTGTCCCGCATTTTTTGATTGAGTGCCTATTTAAGAACAGACAATTGTTTTGTGTCAGTACTTCTGAAGAAGTTTGCATTGTTGCAAACGAAAAGCGTTTAAAGTTTTAAAGTTTTTATTATATCTGTGTGAAGATTATTAAACCTGTGAAGAAGAATCTACAGTAGCTCGAATATATGACAAGAAACAACTGTATAAAAGTTTAACTTGCCAAACAGTGTATGTATGTAATAAGTTTTTAATACAATGATGCTTTCTTTAATACCTTTAAATCTAAATTGCCTCATAGATAAACACAAACAAGAAAGTCTTGTGAACTACATTAAAAAATGTAGAGTACAAATAGCTAGGCTACAGGAGACATGCTTAGAAAGGACTGAACATGTGAATTTGATAAAGAAAGGTTTTTCAGGATGGCTATTCAGTGGAATACTGGAGCAAATGAAAAGAGGAGTACTTTATTAATTGCAAGAAGAGCTCCAATAGTGTCAGAAGAAGTTAAAAAAGATAATAATGGCAGACTTATAGTGCTAAGGGGCTTATGGCAAGGGAGGAGGACTACAGTGGCATGTATTTACATCATACCTCTCAACCTGGAAACATCAAAAATCTGGACAAAGGACCATGAACAATAGGTACAAATCTGTGCGCTGATTAACATGGCATTTGCATACATAACTGTGTAGCCCTGCCCACTCTAATGGAATTGTGGGATACCAACTTTCAAACGCAAACTGAAAACGAGAGAACCAGAATATGGCCCCAGACTTTGTAGTAAATGGTAATTATTTATTTATTTATTTTTTAAATGTGCATCAATGATGTTCACTTGGAAGCATACCTCTCAACCTTAAACATCACAAATCTGGACAAAGGCTCATAAAAGTAGGTATAACTGGCCAAAAATATACATAATCATGTAACCCAGCCCACTCCAATGGAGATGTGGGATATCAACATGAAGACTGAAGTCACTAAATAATCACACACATAATGGCAGACATTTGAATTTCACACTTCATATTCCTCAGAAAATACATAATAATGCAACACCTGTTATTCTAGCAACTATCTGAGTTTACAGGAGCAATATTTAAAATCTGCCCCTATTTTGGGCCTTTATCATACCATTATTTTTGGCTTTCCCCAGATTTCTTGCTCTGAGAGATTCAGAGAGGTATGATGGCTGGGATTATTTAATGCACAGTTTTTGTCACAAATTTTATGAGGGACAGTTCAACACTCAGACAACTGACTGCTGCTTAAAATTATGACACTAGGCTAGCAAGCACTACATTCATATTGTTATTATGCAAAGCAATTTTGAATTCCTGAACTACTCTGGTTTGCATAACGAACAGCTGAATCAAAACAGCATTTGATTTTTCAGCATTTTGACTGAGTGGCATTTACATTTGCCACTTACCAGCATTAATTTGCTGGAAATACACAAAGTCTGGAGGCATGTCTACAATCGCATTAATGCTGCACCACTTGGTGCCTTTTAGTTATACCAAATGACCAGGAAGAAATCAGCCAGCTTGCCCTGCTGATGTGCCAAGGAAGTCACGGCCACGTATAAGTTCTGATTCTTGAACATAACAGCAGCACTTAAAAAAGCAAAAAGGAAAAATGAACCTACTTAACTCCCGCCACAGCTTCATGGCAGTCCTGTCCTTAAATACTTTCTGTATGCACGAGTCTCCATTGTAAATAGTACCAGATTCCTTTGCATTTCTGTTGCTAATCTGAAATTATTTCCTTTTGTTTTCTTTCTACCCTAGCCAAGGAGCAACATAAATTGTAACAGGGAGTGAAAAAAAAATCAGTTTGACATACTACCCACATTGTTCACTGATGACACGTTTAATGCCCTGCCCCCTATTAATCCCGCCAAAAACTGGTGATGTCTGGAAAAAGGTGAGTTACACTTAATAAATAATAATAAAGTCAAAAATTAGCATCACAGACTTTTTCTACTTCAGAAAATGTATATTAATTTAAATTCTATTAGGCTCTCAATACCTCAAGTTAACAGTATTATTATTTGGAAAGTGCTTCTGACTATCCACTACTATTTTTAGATTGGTCATTGAATCCCTGATTAGCTGAGAGCTATGCCTCTCCCTCACCCCTTGCTTTCAAGACAAGTCTCAAGCCACCACCGGATAATGCATTATATGATTCATAGGTTCATAGGTAGGTACTAGGCTACTGGCCCTAGGGCCTATGCAAGCCTAGCCAAAAAGGTACCCTGGCTTTTGCCACCCAAGAAAATTATTTTCCTGTGCCACTGTCAAGCAGAACCACAGAAGTGATCCCTGGGGTGAATTTCCTATTACCCATCCAATCATCAAGATTTTTCTTGAAGAGTGCTAATGAGGAGCTCTGTTTGACATAGATAGGTAGTTTGTTCCAGAGTATGGGAAGTCTCTGGGACAGGAATCTATCCCTCCAGCATGTTCTGATTATTGTGGGGACAAGGTTAGGTCCCTAGAGTGTGTAGCTCAGAGGGATTGGGATTTCTTTAAGTGGAGCATGTCCAACAGCTGTGGGTTTGACATAGCTTTGTATGTTTGGCAGAGATCACCGCTGAGTAGGCGATATGCAACGGAGTAAAGCTGGAGTTTTTTGAGACGGTCTGCGTAAGGCATCTGTTTGAGGCCAGTAATCCTCTTTGTGAGGTATTTTTGCGGCCTTTCCAGTTGTTGTAGATGTCTTGTGAGGTACATACCAAAAGGGGCGTTGTACTCTATAATGGGTCTAATGAGTGATGAGTAGAGGGGAACAATGACCTCTTTTTTTCTAGATGAGAAACCTTTTGTGATGAGGTGTGCCACATAGAAGGATTTCCTGACCACTGTGGCGATGTGATTATCAAAGGAGAGACTACTGTCCATCTGCGTCCCAAGGTCTCTTATCACACTTTCGGTATTAAGTAGTCTACCGCCTATGTGGTAGTTCATGGGTACAGAGATTTTACCAAAGGGGATGACAATGCACTTTTTGGCATTGAGCTTGAGACCATGTCTTTTACACCAGGCATCTGTCTCAGTGAGGCCCTTTTGTAGGATGTCCACATCGTTAGGAGTTTCGATTATGGCTCCTAGTTTGCAGTCATCTGCAAATTCAGTTAGCCAAAGACCTTCTCTGTTTGCCTGCACTTCAGAGAAGTAGATACCAAACAGGAGAGGACCCAGGACTGAATCCTGTGGTACTCCACTTGTCACTGGTCTGAAGTCTGATTTGGAGTCTGCTACTTTCACAGTGTGGGTTCTGTCAGTAAGCCAGCTGGCACTGGATGTTATTAATCTGGCCATTGCATTAAGTCCAATATCCGATTCCAAGTCTAGATATGATAAATAATGTCAAGTGGTTTTGTGTTGTCATGTCATCTCACAGCAACAGGTTCTTTGGTTGAATTCTGTATAGAATGCGGAGTCTGCATATCCACCCTGCGTTCATATGGGTTTCCTCTTACTCCCGTTTCCTCCCACATTCCAAAGACATGATGTGTGTCTGGAGCATTTCTCCCTGGGCCTCTGCTGAAAATTGGCTCATTGCAAGTCAGACTTTTCCTGGTTAAAAAAAGTTAAATAAATACAAAAATTAGGAAGCAAAGTGCAAATGAGAGTGATGATAATTGAATTAACTCAGCAAATAATCGGCACCAGCACTTTCCAAGCCACCTTAAAAGAGATTCGTACATTTTTTCTTAGACTACAGCAAGTGGAGTGCTAACAGGCAGCTCTAGTGTGAATGTGAACCAGTTGAAATAAATGGTTATGCACTTAATTCATTGCAGAACTACGTAAGTTGCATTAAAATTGTATTCCATTGGCATATTGTGATCAGTGATCTCTTGGTAGAACGTTAATTAGATGGTTGTTCTAAAGTATCATAACTAGTCTCAGAGCTACATAATACATTACTTTAAACTTTCAGACTGATGAGGAAGGATACTTCTGGTGAAGAATTCCCATTATAAGATAATGAGGTTACAAAGCGGATGAATTCAATTTTAAGACTTTTGGTATATCTAGCTGCATTCTGTACTTCCCATAATCATGGGTGCAATTTTGAATTACCTCTGGTAATAAACTGGCAAGTACTGAAGTATATAAAACTAGTCTATATTCCTAGTTTGCTTCACAACTTTCAATCTACATCCGTCCTTGGATTCTATATGATGGCTTTTTTATTACAGACTCGCAAACCTATTGATTTAGCATAAAGTTAGGGAAGGATAAAAGGCAGACTGTTTCTAGAATCCATTCTACGCCCTCACCTCTCATCATTCACAAATATATAAACAAGGGGACTCAGAAGCATTTAGCGAACTACAAGTATGCCGAAGAAACCATGTGCACAATTTACTTTTGAAGGGCACCAAGCAGCAGTTCATTTTCCTTCAGCTAACAGCACAAGTTTTATATTTAGACTAAGTAGTCAAGCTCCACCTTCTGGCAGAGTCTCATTTCCATTTCATTTTTTTTCACTCTGAACTGGCACTACCACTTCAAAAAAAATCGGAAATTGAAGGGGCCACTCGGAAATTCATGGCATCTCATTATTTTGCTCTCAAAATCATTAAATACCGAGGAATTCAGGGCAATTGAGAGGTATGACTTGCATTCCACCTAAAACTGCTATAATGGAACTCAAGACAATATAATCAGTCTTCAGCAAGGAATATTCCTTATAGGTGGGTAATGGAATCTGATTTGCAGCAGTGAAGATGTGTCTGGGGGGCCCAGAAGGGAAAACATAACAATGAAGGGTAGACCTTTGAAGAAATTTATGAAAATATTTGGCATGGAAGATGTGAATTTAGTAATAGGAGCTCAGAGTGAATTTACATATTATTCCCCAAGATATAAAAATGGGTCAGGCTAGACAGAATTTACATTTCACAGGAACATGTACATTTAACTGAAGGTCTTGATACCCACCCAATAACTATTTCAGATCATGCGCCAATAACAGCTAAAATAAAAACATAGGATGAAATAAAAATGAGACATTGGCGCTTTCCCACCTATCTGTTGAAAAGAGAGGTATTTAAGGAATGGATAGTCGAGCTGTTACCAGCGGTAGTGGTGCTGCGGTAGCGTTGTCGCGTTCGATTCTCAGCTAGAGCGTCTTCTGTGTGGAGGCATGCGTGAATGGGCGTGCCTTCGTTGAAGGTTGTGCATCAGGGCTGGTAACTCGGCATGTAAAAATCCGCTACCAAACATCAGCGGACCGGAGTTCCGCTGTGGCGACCCCTAACCGGGATAAGCCGAAAGACACAACAACATAGTCAAGCTGTTAGGATAGAAATTTCTTCTGAAAATATAGTTAGTGAGTGGGATAAAATGAAGGTGGAGTTTAAAAATAGGGAGGAAATAAAAGAAAATACAGCTATGGTTAAGTAACAAAACTTATTTAGAAGGACTGCAAATGTTAAAGTATTGCAGAATACGAGGAATCTCACAGAACATGAGGAGGATCAAATCCAGAATGCTAGGCAAAAAATAAGGGATTATCTCAATAATAACCACGACTCAGGCAACAGAAACTAGAAAGGGTTATTGCCAAACTTAGGGTGCCTATAAAAAAAGAAGATAACAAGAGATCCTGTACAGGTATTAGAAATATTTCGGAAATTCATGGAGAGTCTCTATAAAGCAGAGAAATATGAAAATCAAGAAAGAAACAAATGGAAATGTTTATTGAAGAATTAAATAAGCCAAGGTTAGGGGCAGATGAGGCTCAATTACTAACAAGACAGGAGTAGATGAGATAAAAACTGTGATGTGTAACCAATCTACAGGAAAGTCCCCAGGAATAGATAGTATTCTTGTGGAAGTTTGGAAGCTAGGAAGAAAAAAAACTGATAAAGATCTGGAAGGTCTTGCTTAACAGTAGCTTAAGAGGAGAAGTACCACCATCCTGAAAGAAAGCAGTGGTAGTTGTAATACCTAAAGAGGTTAAAGATCCATCAGCTCTAGCTTCATACAGGCCAATTTCAATACTAAACCGTGATTATAAAGTGTTCATGTCTATAATGAATAAAGAATGGCAAAAGTAATGCCAAAACTGGTAGATATAGATCAATGTGGTTTTGTGGAGGGGAGGCAAACATTTGACATTAACAGAACATTGATGATCCAGAGGGAAGCAGAATGTAGGAAAATACCATTGCTGGGGGTGGTTCTTGATGCAGAAAAAGAATATGACAGAGTAAGCTGGGACTTTAAGAGCAGGGCAATGGAATCATTTGCATTTCCTGAAAAAAAATTATAAGGTTGAATAGGAGAATATATGAGATTGGAGGCAAAAATTAAAGTTGGTGGAGTTCTCTCTCTTATAATTTCTGCTTCAGCAGAGGAACCAGGCAGGGATGTCCTCTTTCCCCTTTATTATTTGTGTTATACTTAGAACCATTGGCAAAGAAAATAAGGAACTCAGAAATTCAAGGATATAATTGCTACAGTAGTTAAGAAAAAGCTGGGTTTATTTGCAGATGATATTATGATGTACTTGACAAAACCAGAGAAAAAAAATTAAAGTGATGTGGGACATTTTGAGACGGTTTCAAATTTTCTCGGGATACAACATTAATGAAGCTAAAACAAAAGCAATAACAGTAAATTATGTACCCCCACATTAACTGCTTCATGAATACCCACATTTATAGGGACTTCATAAAATGAAATATTTAGGAGTACAGATTAAAAATTATTTTAATGTCCCTGCTAAGGATATGTGGGAAGAGGCTAAACAAAAAAAATAATACAAAAAATGAGAAAATGGAAGCTTTATTATATGGATATGGACAGAAAGATACAAGCAGTTAAAATGTTTTTAGTCCCTTTAGTTTTATACACAGGTCAGGCATATTTTTATCAACCAGAGAAGTTGTGGGTAGCAATAAAGAGCTGAAGGATTTTATCTGGGAGGGGAAGACGGCAAGAGTTAAGTGGGATAAGTTGATTCTTCCAGTAGAACAGGGTGGATTGGGTTTACCCAATTTGAAGGGATATTTCAGAGCTACATAGTTAAGACTCCTATTATGCATAGCACAAGCAGAAAACTATTTCAAAGTGGAAAGGGATGATGATGAAACAGGGGAAAAGCTCAAGAAACAAGGAGAGACTGGGATTTTGGATACAGGCCTTTAAGAACAATGATCATGCATGATATTCTATCCATAAAGTAGCAGAAAGTATTCTAAGAACTAAGCCAACACAGGATTGGAGAAAGGAGATTCTGCTGATAGGGATGACTGCAAGTCGGAATAAAGACAATAGGCAACAGGGAGTTGAAATTTAATTGGGAAAACTGGCAAAGGAACAAAGGTATTGGGAGCAGATTGATATCAGAGTATAGGCAAAGAGAAAGAAATAGGAGGGTCCTAAACAAAAGACCAGCACAGGTAGAGTTTTTAGTAGAATCTAGAATAGAAGCTGCAATAACAAAAGAAATAATTAGTAAAGTGAGTGCAATAAAAGGCTTGCTCACTGCTGGACTGGAAGCCATTTGGTTATTCCATATTCCAGTTGCTATAAGATTATTCCATTGCCTACTGCTGCTTAAGTTGTGCTTGACGGATGACAGACTTTACTGGTCGGAATAGCATGCAAAATCTGAAGGTAATGCTACTCAATGCTAGAAGTCTAAACCTCAAAATGCACTCTCTCGAGGCACTCCTAAAAATGGAGAACATCGATATCTGTGCAGTAACTGAGACCTGGTTCAAGGCTCCAGAGAGCACCCCTGCAATACCAGGCTACAACTCTTACCACACTTTTCGGCCACCAAACCAGGACCGAAACACTAAAGGTGGAGGAGTGTCAATATTCACCAAGGATATTCACACCACCAGGCTAGTTGGCCAACACAATGTGTCTGAAATTCTCCAAGTGCAACTAACACTAGGTAAGACTGCAATCCAAATTGTAGCTTGCTACAGATCCCCCACCACACCCCAAGATTCTCACTACACCTTTCTAAACATACTGGAAAATATTAAGATAGAACCAAACACCCTAATACTGGGTGATTTTAACTACCCTGCCATTAACTGGGAAAACTACTCATGTCCCAACACCTTTGCGCAATGGTTCTTGGAATTCATAAATTCCAATGCCCTGGATCAACTAATCCATAGTCCCACCAGGGGCTCCAATATCCTAGACCTGGTCATTACCAACATGGGAAATCAATGCTCCATACCTATGGTCACCCCCTCGTTAGTCAGGTCTGACCATAAGCTAATCACCCTTAACATCCACATCCCATCCCCACCCCCAGTAAAGAAACCACCATAAAAACTTCTCCAAAGCCAACTTCATGCTACTCAAGTCAGAAGTGACAAACTTCATGACACACATGCAGACGGTTACTGAAAGTTCAACTGCTGAATCCTACACTAAGGCACTGTACGAGCACATCCACTCATGCATGAATCATGCCATCCCAAATAGAACCAAAATGCTCTCATCCAAAAAAAGGAAGCCAATCTGGTGGTCCCCTGCCATAAACAAACTTTACAACAAAAGGAAGAAACTTTTGCAGAAAAGAGGAAAATCCCAGGATGCAAAAAACTCCCTTACTAGCCTCAGTAAGAAACTGAGATGCCTCATAAAATCCTCCAAAGCTAGTTACGAAAATAAAATTGCCAAAGATTCCAAAGACAACCACAAAGCATTCTATAACTATGTCAAGAATCTAAATGGTAATGCTCAGATCTGCTCTGAGCTAAAACAGAATGGAATTAAATATACTGATCCGAAGGATATTGCCAATATCCTGGTAGATCGATTCAGTGCCAACTTCACCCCCTCTCACCCCCTAAATGGCCCATCTCAATACCGGAAGATTGCCAAATTCCAGTAATAATGGCCACACAGGTACAAAATGCACTCTCTAAAGCCAAGAATACAGCATCCATGGGACCAGATGACATCCCGGGATGTGTACTACATGAACTACAATATGAACTGGCACCTCACCTAAGTGTCATGTTTAATCATAGCCTCACCTCAGGTTTCATGCCCACTGAGTGGCGCAGAGCTACAGTTATCCCAATCCACAAGGGGGATCCACCTTGGATCCCAGAAACTACCGTCCCATCAGTCTGACAAGCCTTATCTGCAAGGCCATGGAGCGTATTATCATGGAACTTATAAACAAAGACATTGGCAACCTTCAAACACTGGACCCCACCCAGTTTGGGTTCGTGAAGGGCCGATCTTGTCTCCTGAACCTGATTGACTTCTTTGAATCAGTCTCCAGAGCCATGGACAAGGGTAAGGTGGTCAACACAGCCTATCTACACCTTGCCAAGGCCTTTGACACCATCCCCCACTCTGGAATCATAGATAAACTTACTAAGTTGGGCATTAATCCCTATGTCACCCAATGGGCTGCTAAATGGCTTACTGATAGAACCCACACTGTAAAAGTAGCTGACTCCAAATCCAGCTCCAGACAAGTGACAAGTGGAGTACCTCAGGGTTCAGTCCTGGGGCCGCTCTTGTTTGGCATCTACTTCTCTGAAGTACAGGTCAACACTAAGGGACTCTGGCTAACAAAGTTTGCAGATGACTGCAAACTGGGAGCCATTATTGAATCCCCAAATTATGTGGATACTCTACAAAAGGGCCTTACAGAAACAGATGCTTGGTGCCAGAGCCATGGGCTCTAGCTCAATGCCAAGAAATGTATTGTTATCCCCTTTGGGAAAAACATGTATCCATGAATTACCATATAGGTGGCAGTACACTAAACACAGAAAGTGTGATAAGAGACTTAGGGACACAGGTGGACAGTGGTCTCACCTTCGATAACCACATTGCCACAACAGTCAGGAAATCCTTCTATGTGGCACACCTCATCACGAAGGGCTTTTCATCCAGAAAAAGGAGGTCATTGTCCCACTGTACTCATCCCTCATTAGACCCATTATAGAATACAACGCCCCATTTGGTATGTACCTCTCAAGACATCTGCAACAACTGGAAAGGCCTCAGAAATACCTCACTAAAAGAATCACAGGCCTAAAGCAGATGCCCTCGCTGACCACCTTAAAAACTCCAGCTATACTCTGTCGCATATCGTCTACTCAGAGGCGATCTCTGCTTAACATACAAGGCCATGTCAAACCCAGAGCTGTTGGACATGCTACACTTAAAGAAATCCCAATCCCTCAGAGCTACGCTCCAGGGATCTAAACCTTGTCATCACAATAAACAAAACATGCTGGAGGGATAGGTTCCTGACCCAGAGACTCCCCAGACTCTGGAATAGATTGCCCATACATGTCAAGCAGAGTGCCTCTTTGGACCTCTTCAAGAGGAACCTTGACGATTGGATGGGAGAAAGGAAATTCACCCCAGGGATCACGTCAGTCGCCCTGCTAGACAGGGGTCCAGGAAAGCAAATAATGTGGAAAGAAATAGCCAGGGAATTGTTATGGCTAGGCTTGTATAGGCCCTAGGGCTGATAGCCTAGTACCAACCTATGAACCTTTACAAACATTTTTTTCAGTGTGGAAACAGAAGTTAAGTGATTGGATGAGCCACATTCCTAAGTGTTTGAAGATGGCAGTAGTATTTATTGTGCAGACCTTTAATATTGAGGGATGTGGATGCTTTAAGTGGTTTTTCATGAGTATGGAATAGTACAGACTTAGTTTTTAAGGTCTGAGTAATAAACTGTATTGGAGTAGCCACTGACTGAGTGCACGCATATTGTCTTGTAGCTGAGCTTCTATTAGTGTCTGGGACTTGTTGGCTCTGACGATGACCATGTCATCTGCATATAGGATCAGAAGTGAGTGTGGATGATTATACATCAGTTTACTGATAAAAATGGAGAAGAATAAGATTTAGGATACAGCCCTGGCGAACCCTTTTTGCAGTGGTACTGCATCAGAAATGGAGGAGCCTATTTTCACTTTGCACTGCCTGTTGGTGAATAAGTCTTTAAACTACAGTATTGTGTTCTCACTAATGCAAATTCCTGTTGGCTGTCAAACAGCAGGATATGATCTGTTAGATCAAAAGTTTTTATGAGGCCTACACTGATTGTTTCTGTGAAGCTTTCTTTGTTTGTATTAGTTAGGACTTTGTTTATTATTGAATATAGGGTAGTCATAGTGCTGTATCCTGGGACTGCACAGTGGCGTAGCAAATAGTGTTGTCACCTCACAGGAAGTGGGTCCCCGATTTGATTCTCAGCTGGGATGACTTCTGTGTGAAGTCAGTGTATTCCCTGTGTTCGCATGGGTTTCATCCGGGTGCTCTGCTTTCCTCCCACATTACAAAGACATGTATTAGGTGGATTGGACACTTTAAACTGGCCATAGATGTGTGTGTGTGCATGTGAGAACTACCACAGCAGGGCTAGTCACCTGTTGGTGTAAACCTTGGCTCCAGATGATTGTCACTGTTGAAGTGACACCCCTACCTCATGTGAAACAATGGGGAAAAGGGGCTGGCACTGGATGGATAGTGCTGCATCCTGAGCAAAATCTGTGTTGTTTTCTAGAGAAGAGGCAATACTGTTTTCAGTATGCAGCAATTTGATTTGTAGAAAGCATTCTCAAGCATTGCATCTATTTTGGCAAATACAGAAATTGGACAATATACTACTTCAGGTTCTATTAGTTGAGATTTTGTAACATTATTGTTGTTTTCAGACAAGGGACATGATATTTTTAGTCACAGAGGTTAAGTGTGGGTTGATTGGAAGGGTGAGGAAGTCTTTACAGAGCTGAATGAATCAGGGAGCCAGGTTTTCTGGATCTAGAGTTGTAGCTATCTGTATGTGGTTAAGTCGGCTACTTATGTCCTTAGCTGTAGTTTCTTTTTTGAAGTAGAACAATGGGGTATATAGGGGTGAGATTGGTGAGGGGTGGCATATGGGTATTCTTAATCTGAGGAAGATTACTGAACTTGTTTACGAAGTCAGTACAGACAAGTTTGGATTTTGGATTCTGTGGTGCTCTTTTGTTTTGTGCATCCAGTAATTAGACTGAACTCATTCCAGATGTTTTTGCTTTTTTAGGAGTGTGAGCAGTGTGGTTTTTGTAGTGCATGTATTATTGCCTTCAAATGGATTGTTTCTCTAGGATATGCAGAGAGGAAAATTTGCTGTGACCTTCTGGGGAAGAGTTATGTTTCCATTCATACGTCATGCTTATTCCCTTACATTGAGATATTTAAGTTCTTTAGTTAGCCAATTATTTTGTGTGAGGTAAAGCAGTCTTTGAAATGTAGGAAAGAATCTTTCCTACATTTGGAGGACATTGGGTGGAAGTTGTTGGCTGCTTTGTTGGGATCTTTTATGGTCATCAAAGAGACCAGTCTAAAGAGGGCAGTGATATTATTGCTTGATATTGGCCTGAAAATAATTAATTTGGGCCAATGTTTGTAGAGAAGCGAATGGAGCAGTTGTCACTGAACATAGGTGCACGTATGGTGGGCTTGTATATTATTGCTAGACTGTTTGTAAATACTAAAGCTAGTATAAAGTAATTGCTGTTTTAATTTCTCCAAATCTTTTGGGTCGCTAATACCATGATGGAAATGGACCCCATTCCTACGTCAAAGTATGATTAAACTTCATGAAGTTAGCATTGTTTCAAACTTTGATGTCAGCCAAAAGTGCTCTTTGCAGCACTCGCAATGTGCCCAGTAATGACTCCTCTTGCAATTCGTACAGAATTACATGTATTGGTAACATATCTAAATATGATTGTAGATTCTTTATTATAAGACCTGTTGCTCCTACTACTACTGGAACTGTCTGGTTATCTTTCTTCCAAACTGCTCTTGTTTCTACCTGCAGACCATGGTATTTTATGACTTTGTATCTCTCTGTATGCAAGACACTGTAGTCACTGGGTGTAGTGATTTCAATGATCAATGCTCTTTTGTCTTCTTTTCATGGACCACTATATCTGGTTTCCTCGCATCTACCTTTTGAACTGTTGGTAATGGGTGATCCCACGTGATGTAGACTTCATCATTTTCTATGATGCTTTGGGCTCATGCTTCCATTGTTTTTCAACTACTTTAATATTATAATGTTTGCATAATCCACAGTGCAATAGTTTTTCCACATTATTATGCCTTTCAATATACAATCCTTCTGCCATTAGTATGTTACAACCAGCAAAAAGGTGTGCAGCTGTTTCCAATTCTGTTTTACAAAATACAGTCGGCTGTTGCCCACATGTTCAATGGACTGTGTAAACCAACATGTCCCTATGCATTTGGTTATTAAAGCTGTAGGCACGGCAGTGTGTGCTTCTCTTTGTCCACGGGGAATTTGGAAACAGCTGTATTTTGCTGCAGCTAAATGTCACTTCAGCCATGTGTCCCCAGTCAAATGTACTACAGGGAAATGTCTTGCTGCCCAGGTGCCTGAACCCTAGTTGGGGTTCAGGCGCCTGCAGCAGACATTTCCTGTGTACATGACTGGCTGAAGTGACATTCAGCTGCAGAGAAATATGGCTGCTTGCAAATTCCCTGTGGGCAAAGAGAAGAATGTGTTCCCATGCTCACAACTTCAATAACCAAATGCACAGGGGGAAAACAATGTCCATGGTCCCCAAGGGAACATGAGACAGCAGGCAGTATGGCAGGCATCAACAGCAGGCTGGCCAAAGGGCATGTCATTGGCAGTAAAAATGCAGTGCACAATGGGCACTGCCTTTATAATCGATGTTTGTGGACCACTACCCCCTTCACAGTGTCTAGGAAATATTACCTAAAACACATACTGGAGAATAAATGTGACTACAGTAGCCTGCAGGATTTTCTCCATGATGTAGCACACTTCCACATGTTGTAGTTACATATGTATGTACTGCACACTGAGCACAACACTCATTACTTCTTCTGTCCCTATGCATTTGGTTATTAAAGCTGTAGGCACGGCAGTGTGTGCTTCTCTTTGCCCATGGGGAATTTGGAAACAGCTATATTTTGCTGTAGCTAAATGTCACTTTTCAGCCATGTGTCCCCAGTCAAATGTACCACAGGGAAATGTCTTGCTGCCCAGGTGCCTGAACCCACGTAGTTGACTATCTTAGGCCACCAATATTAACCTTTCACCTTTTGGTTTGAATTCACCTCTTGTTAACCATTCCTGCATTTGATCCTGATCAACATGAGGTTGTTCTAGGCGTTTTCTATACTTGCAACTATATTTATGTACTTTCCACATTTCTTGCCTTCTCTGATTCTTCAACTTATATCCTTTCGTTTTTTGGCACATTCAGTTGCTGCCTGATTTTTTTATCTACTTCTGGTTTGATTTCCATTCCCGCTTGACGCAGATATGCTTCTGCTAGACTAAGCAGGGAAGTCATCTTAGATTTATTCTCCTCATGTTTCAAAACTTTCACTATGTCTGGGTCTTGTGAGGTCAGCAGATATGTATGCAGTCCCATGACTGCAGATCTATACATGTAATCAATTTCAAGTAGGCCCATACCTCCTTCGAAACAGGGAATACATAATCACAGTGTTGATTAGCATGAAGTATCCTTCTTGTTTTCCCGTCTAGTCTATCCAACACATTTTGGGGTTAGTCAATCACTCCAAAACTGTAAATTAGGACAGGAAGTACAAATTGGTTTATAGCTTGAACTTTGTTCCTAAATGTCAATGCTGTTTTCAGGCTTAATTTAAGTCTTATAAAATATCCCTGAGTTTTATTTGCATTTTTTCATGTTTTATTGTTGATCTCTCACCAATTCCCAAATATTTATACACTCCCTGTTGCTCAAGTTCTTTTATATCACATTCTTGTCCCAAACTGATGTTTTCTTGGTGCTGCAGCTTTCCTGCTTTAAAGGTTGCTTTTGCACATTTACCAAGACCAAATAACATTCTTATATCATCTGAAAAAGTTTTGACTACTTGCAGTTGTGCTTTCAGTTCTTCATCTGATGAGCTTTACACTTTTCAATCAACAGACAGACAATGAGAAGTCTTTACACTTTTTTGCTTTCTGGAAGCCAAATTATAGCCATGACCTAATCTGTTAAGCAGACAGCTTAATGTTAATGAGTTAAGGGCAAGGCGAAAGAGCAGGGGTGACAGACAGTCACCTTGGAATATCCCCCTTTGGATTTTTATACCTGGAATAATAATTTTTCCTTTATCACGGCTTAACTGCAAAGTGGTTTGCCATTATTTCATGGTCACTGTGATGTAGTTTCAGTGTAGCATGTATTATCTTATACATTTTTAAGCACTCTTTTATCCATGAATGTGTGATACTGTCAAATACTTTTTTGTAGTCTATCCATGCCATACTTAGGTTCTTCCCTTTTTTACAGTTCTCCACTATGACTTTATTCAGTAACAAATGAGCCTTTCTTCCATATGACTTTCTTTTATTACCCTTTTGTTCTACTGCCGTAATTAAGTTTTCTTCTAAATGACTATAAACTCTGTTGGCATCAATTCCAGTGTATAGTTTATACGTCATCAGAAGGTAAGTTATTTGTCTACAATTTTTAGGGTAGCTTGTAGGTTCACTTTTAAGTTGGAGCATTGTTTTCCTGTTGTTAGTCGGGCTGGTGTCTGTTCAGGGTGCACATATAAATAGTTCCTATTCATGGCTAAATCCTCGTGAAAAGATGTTAATACTTTTAACCAAAAGTTAGGTACTGCATCTGGGCCTGGGGTTTTCCAGTTAGAGGCTTTTTTAACTTTGTTTCAATCTCTCTGGCTGTTACTTCATCCCATTTCATATCCTGTACCTTTAAACTTCTTATTCTTTCTTTTACTTCGGGTCTATATTACCAAAGCGAAAAACCCTATTCCCGAATACCTAAACGTCGACACCTATATGGCGAACCGCGAAAATCCCAAACGCACTAAACCGCAAAAACAAAAATATCAAACAGTCATAGTCGACCAACCCCACCACCCGCTACATACTACCTACCCAAAGAAAATAAACCACACACATACACTAACCAAACCCTACTTCTAACCTGAGGTAAAACACCAAAACCCTACCTCTAACCCTACACTAAACCCCACATATACAACTAACTATGTACTATCCTTAACCCCTCCCTAACCCTAAAGTCCGTAACTACCGCACACGTCCCCTACACACATACACCCAAACAAAATAAATAATCCACATACATACATTTAACAAAACCCTACCTCCAACACTACACTAAACCCCACACACACACAACTATCTATGCACTATCCTTAACCCCCTCCCTAACCCTAAGGTCCGTAACTACCGCACACTTCCCCTACAGACATACACCCAAACAAAATAAACAATACACATACATACACTTAAAATAACCCTACTTCTAACACTACACTAAACCTTACATACATTACCTATCTATACACTTACCTTAACCCAAATCCTAACACTAAAGTCCTATCTATCGCACACTTACCTTACGGAGCTATACTGCAGACGGGGCCAACCAAAACAAATCAACATTTCGGAATTTGCGGTTTTGTACGTTCAGGATTTCCATACTTGGCGCAATACGTGTCGACGTCTTCGTATTCGCTCATAAGGTTTTTTGCGTTCGTAATACAGACCCTTTACTTCTTATACCCATTTAGCATCTTTGTTATGTTCCACAGGATCTTCATAGATACTTCTCCAAAATGTATCTACTTCCTCTTTTTTTGGTGGCCTTTCAATTCCTTTTACCTTATTTCCTAATTCTCTATAAAACTTTTTTGAGTCATCAAGAAATTGCTTATTTCGTACTTTTCCTTTATATTTATCTGTGTATCTTCTAAGTTTTTCCACCTGTGCTGAAATGTTTAGTTTATTTGCGATAGTGCATGACAGATCCTGGTCTGTTTTAATACTGTGCATTGCTTTAATCAGATCTATATTTCTTAGTATTTTTATTGATCTATTCCCTCCTCAATAATCTAACAGTGACGCTTCCTGTCTTAATTGCTTTATAGTTTTCTCTATTTGATATTTCTATGATGGTATTCAATTTCTTCCCTTCCTTTCTCTCACTACCCTGTGATCGTCTGGTAGAACTTTAGCAGTTATTAATTTAGCAGCACAGTAATATATCCTGTTTACTTCTGTTATACCACATCTCTATGGACAGTCCTAATTACAATTCCTGAAGTGTGGGTTACATCATGTGTACTCAGAGATAAGATAAATGAGGCTTCAGTCAGCTAGGAATTCTGCCCATTACTGCCGCAGTGTCCTAGTAACTGATACTGATGTCTACTAGGATTATCAGGCTGCTGTTTGTGGGTGTTGTATACCGAGTTTCTTGGATGAGGCCGCTGAATCTGGAAAGTGAGGTGGGAGTTAGACATTGGGTATAAGTAATTTTTTTGTTGCTTGTGAAGAGTTTGAGAAGCATCCAGTTTGGGATGGTGTCTGTGTTTGTGGTTGCATAATCAATGATGTCAGATGTTAGGTAGGTTTTGAAGAGTAGTGTCCCTCCTCTTGTTTTTGCCTGGTCTGGCATCATTTAAGTAGTTATTGGCTGATAAAGTAATTGATTTGATCTGGTTTACTTGTTATGCTGCAGGCACTTATCAGGCAGCATCTTAAATTATCGCATGAAGTGCTCTTTGCTGTGTATGGATTGTTAACGGGGTCTATGTTACTTTCTATTCTGTTTTTCCTCTTAAAAGGACTATAAAAATAAGGGTGCATATTTACAGTGTTTGGAATATTTGGTTTTGGCTAGGGTACAGTTTTATGGAGGATTTTAGAACAATGTAGTATTGAAAACCTGCCATGTAAATTGTTTGTGCTGAAAGTGTTCTTAGAGGTTAGACAGTGGGAGTCTTTTGCATGGAATATACTACTTGTTTGATAAGGAATCCGTTTGTGATGAGGTAAGGATGGGCACAGGTTGATACAGATATTGAGGAGGTGAGTGAGAGCATATGAATATGAGGACTAGAGAGAACAATAAAAAAAAATAAAACAAGCTCTGGAAACTTAGCCTTTATTTTATAAAAACTCCTACCACCTTAACAAAAGGACTTCTAGTGTGTTACGCATCTCATAAATACTATTTTTAAACAATTAATCAAACCATTGTATTATTTCAGAAGACATTTCCATTTCAGTTCTTAATTTCATTGGAATTTAAAGAACCACATTTTAAAATATAAATAGCTTCCTTCTGTTTGAGTAAAATCAACTGACTTCCTTTTTTTCCACTACAAAGAAAAACTTTTTCAAGAAGACTACAGTCACTTTAAGAGACATCTGGCGGATCCGGTCAGTAGTTTTGGTAGATTTAGACTTGGGATGATTCCATGTAATAACTGCAATATATGTAAGTTTGTGTAAACATTGCATAGCATTATTAATCTTAATTAAAATTACCTTTAACAAAAAATATATATATATATCTTACTAAAGGTGCGACATGGCTGTAATTGATATTATATTAGTGATAGTACAAACAAGTTTCACATTTGGACTGCAAGAGCACATTTAAGCAACACTGGACTTGGTAAAACTAGAAATCATGTAGCTGAACATTTTTTTAATGTATGTGCTAAAATGTTTAAATGTTTCAAATTATAAGTGCAAAACTCTTGAGCAAGTTGTTTGCAAAAGAAAAGAGAAATAACTTATTTTTTTTTTTTTGCTTATGCACTTTAAAACCTAATGAACATAATCAATGCATTCCTATATTTAGAGAAAGAATATAACAAGGTGCTAAGAAAGCTGATTTGGGCAAGTCCTGCAATTGTTCAAAGTCCTGAAAATATTGGTAGAATTTGTGCAGGTTATATACAAATATACAATGACCCAATGATAGGTACGAACAGTGTATGGATTCATGGAGGAGTTCCAAGGGAATGTAGGTGTGCAGTAGGGTTCAGTGAAGAACACAAGAACGGCAAGTGAGCAGTAAACAGTACTTCCAGGAAGTCTCCTGCAAACAAATGGATGCTGACAGACAACGTAGATACAACTGAACGCTGCTTTATTAGTTAAAATAAAAGCGTTTTCGCTGACAGTAAAAAATGGCAGCTTCCTCAGAAGAAACACAGAAAAACAATCATCAGATCTGAGCCCGCTGCTGTTCATACTGGTGATGGACTACATTAGCAAACAGGTCAGAGGGGGTGGTTCAACAAAGATGCTGTATGCACATAACATGGCATTACTAGCTGACTGAACAGGAACTTCAGTAGATGACAAGGGAATGGAATGGAAAACTTAAGGCACCCGGGATGAAATGAGTATAGAGAAGTCAGATGTCACTGCAGCAAATGAAGGAAATCAGAGATGATGCTGAAAATTGAAACAGAAGGGAAAACAGGGTCACAGGTTAACAGATCAAGTATCTGCAGGGGTGATTGTGGAGAAGGGAACTCTGAATGAACAGGTCAAAGCTAGTATCAGAGGTGCTACAGCCAACTGGCTCAGGGTGTCAGGGGTAATTTTTTGACAGAAAAAATGTGAAAGAAGTTGAAAAGTAAGGTGTACAAAATGGTGGTGCAACCAGAATTTCTGTATGATACAGAAACGTGGGCAATGAAGGCAATGCAGGTGAGGAAGCTAGAGGTGATGCAGATGAACTGCTTAATGTGGTTGGTGGGATGCACACAGACACAAGAAATGAAGGCATCAGAGCAGAAGCCAAAGCAGCTCCAAATGCAGAGAATGGCAAAGAAAATAGATTGCAGCAGTTCAGGTACAAGTGAATGTAGAAGACAATTTGGTGCAGACAGGAAGAACACAAGAGGAAATGAGGATGTCCACCCAAGAGATTGACATATTGTGTGAGAGAAGACTTGTGATAAGCAGACATGAGTGTTGAAGAGTGGCACTGAATCCACAGAACTGGCAACAGCTGACAACACTCGAACTCTACGTAGAAAAAATGCGAAGAGAGCTAATGATGGACTTGAGAACTTAAACTGAAACAACTTCTGAATAAATATGTGGATGACTGATTTCATTGTTTGATTATAGTACTTATGAGATGTGAGATGTATGCTTTATATACTCCCTACAAGACCTTTGGTTGAGGCCCTAGGAATAATTGTTTCATTTCTCAACCTTGCAGTTTTATTTTTATATACTTTTTGTTTTCTACATGGCTACTGGTCGGATTCACTGGATGACTTTTCCTAAGTTAAGAGGAAGTCAAAGTAGCATCATGCAGAGAATTTTGGCTGATTTTCTCATTTTTGCAAATACTAATGGGAAAATACAGATTGTTCGTCTTCTGGTATAATGGATATGGCTGACAATTTTTTTCTGATCAAAACAGCAGACATTTGGGATTTACAACTTTTATGCTGAATAGGGAATAACTAGTCAAGTTAAACTTTTGTTAAAAAAGCTGGAAAAATGAATGCTACAATAGAACAACATTTATTAAATCTCACTCCTTGTGGGGTATGTGCTTTTAAGACCTCATCTACACCTTTTTTGGAAAATTATCTTGAGTAGGGATTTAAGAAATGGTGGTTGGTTGGGGCTCTTGAAATAGACACAAATTCAAATCGAAAGGGATATAATTAAAAATGAGAAGCTGGCTGAGGAAATTATGGAATACATGACTGAATTAAAACAGAAAGCATCTGTTAATGAATTAAAACATATTCTTAGGAAATTGAGCAATACTGTGAAAGCTGCAGAACAGGAAATTGTTAAAAAATATATAACTGCATAGTGGTGATTACAAGCATGCTAGGGCAATCCTTTGGTGATGACATACTCTCATGAGAGGAATAAGAATGCTGGTGGAATAAGATCTTCAAGTTTAACATTATCTGATGGAGGACTGGACATGCTCAGCACTTTCAGCAGATTTGGGAAGCTCTATCCATGCAATTACCCCCAATTTTCGATGTGGCTGAAGAGATGGTAATCAATGAGATGGAAAAAAAGTTATGTACTCCCCATAACGTTCCAGCTGAATTGTTGTTCTTCATTTGTCTTCAACCTGTGGGTATAGGCACCAACATCGGTGGCAAGCTGGCCATAACCAAGCTATGATGCCGAAACTGAACTCCTCCCCTACTCATAATGCCCCTCTCTCCCTCACTACCTCAGATAGAATTTGCCTGAAGTCAAGCACCTGCGCAACATAACACAAAAACAACACTACTACTATACACCCCACTACAAAAGGAGCTCAGAAAAAGAACATGGTAGGCTCCCTCTGCCATATTACTTGACTAAGGAAGGGGAAGGAGGGAGAGAAGGTTGAAGACAAATGAAGAATCACAATTCAGATGGAATGTTATAGTGAGTACATAACTTCTTTATCTGTCATTGCTGTCTTCATTTGATTTTCAACCTGTGGGACAGAGTCCCCAGCTACTTGTACCCTGAGAGGCCCTATAGAAGGATATTTCAGAGCATGGCAGAACCAAAAGAGGCTCTGTTCTGGGATAAAATATTCAATTTGTAGTGGGATATGAAGCTGCGAGACCTAGCCCATGTAGCCGCAGCGCATATTTCATCTATTGGTACTCTGGATGAAAAAGCTAATGATGATGCCACTGTGTTCATAAAGTCCTTCTATGTGGCACATCTCATTACTAAGAGTTTTGCATCCAGGAAGAAAGAGGTCATTGTCTCCCTCTACTCTTCCCTCATTAGGCAAATCATCGAGTACAATGCCCCATTTGGCATGTACCTCACTAGACACCTGCAATAACTGGAGAGGCAGCAAAAGTACCTCACAAAGAGGATCCTAGGCCTTAAACACTTGCCCAATATGGATAGACTCAAAAAACTTCAACTATTCTCTGCCTCACATCGCCTGCTTAGAGGCGATCTCCGCTTGACTTACAAAGCCATATATGACCCAGCTGTGTTAGAAATGCTACATCTAAAGAAATCCCAATCCCTCCGCACCACACGCTCCAGAGACCTCAACCTCATTACCACAATCAACAGAATGTACTGGAGGGACAGGTTCATAACCCAGAGACTACCCATGCTATAGAACAGACTTCCCATACATGTCAAGCAGAGCACCTTGCTGACCCTTTTCAAGAGAAACCTTAATGAGTGGATGGGAAATAGAAAATTCATCCCGGGGATAACTCCAGTGGCTCTACTCAACAGAGGCACTGGGAACTAAGGTCGGGTGGCACGATGCCAGGGTAATCTTATGGATAGCTTGTAAAAGCTCCATGGCCATTAACCTAGTACACACCTATGAAGTAGAAACTGCTCTGGTATAATGTGCTTTTACTGAGGAAGGAAGAGAAACACCATACTTGTCAAATAAATATAATGCATTTATCAATCCAGTTGGCAATAGTTACTTTGGAGACAGGAGATCCCAATCTGGCTTTAGAACACGAGACAAACACTTGATTGGACTTTCTGAAACTTTTGGTTCTATCTAGACAGAAACGGAACTGCCTATGTAAGTCAAGCATATGCAACTGATGTTCCCCTTTATTCTGGAACTCTGGAAAGAAAACAGGGGGGTGAATGACCTGATTAATGTTTGTTTCAGAAGCAACCTTGGCCATGAAGGAGGGGTTCGGCCTAAGGGAGAAGCAGTCCTTGTGGAATATGAGGTACAGAAGCTGAATACAAAGAGCTTGCAACTCTGAAACCCACTTAGATGAAGTCAGGGCAACTAGTAATGCAGTCTTCCAAGACAGACACTGTAGATGCACCTTTGCAGATGGCTCAGAGAGTGATGACATCAGCTCTTACAGGACAAAAGTTAGGTCCCAAAAAGGAGTAGGATCCTTAACTGGTGGTCATAAGAGAAATGTACTTTTTAAAAAGGCTTTGTACAATCTACAAGCAGCTAAAGATGAGTCCTTAGGTCCTACATGACAATGGGAGATGGCAGCAAGTTTGACTTTAACTGTAGAGGAACTGGCACCTTGGCTGAAAATACAGGCCAGGAACTCTAAGACCGAAGTCATCGAGGCAGTAAAGGGATTTATACAATGCTATGACACCCAAATGGAAAACCTCTCCCACTTGCTTGCATAAATATTTTTGGTAGATGACTTGTGAGGGGAAAGCAAAATGTCCTTCACAGGAGGGGAAAGCCCAGGAACTCTAGCCATCACTGGAACTGCAGGAGCCAAGCAATGAGCTTCAGGCTTTTCAGATCTGGATGATAACCGCCCTCTGGAATGGATATCAGATCTAGACAAGGATCCAGAATCTAGACAGGGCTGGCACTGTGAGACCAGAGGAGAGGAAACCAAATCTGACTAGGCCAGAAAGGAACAATGAAGATCATTTGACATCTTGACCTCATTGCTTTCTGAAGAAATTTCAACATGAGAGGAAAAGGAGGGTAAGCATACAGCAGACCGGGGGCCAAGCAAGAACTAAAACGTCTCTGGGGAGTCCTCCTTTGGGAGGAATCAAGGAAAAGAACTTACTGCACTTGGTGCTGGAAGGAGAGGCAAAGAGATCCCAGCAAGGTTGATCCCATTTCTGGAAGATCATGTCCACCACTGACTGTTTCAGAGACCACTCGTGAGGAGACAGTATGGTCCTGCTGAGTTTGTCTGCTAAGATGTTGTAACTCCCCAGAATGTGCATTGCAATAAGAAAGCTGTCAGAGGAAATTGACCATTCCAACAATCTTATTGCCTCTCGACACAGGGGATATGACATGGTTCCTCCCTATTTGTTGACATACCAATACACTGACATGTTGTCCATCTGTATTATAATCGTTCCTCAGGGGAGAAATTAATAAAGTGCCTGCAATGCCAGAAGCACTGCCCTCATCTCCACAACACTGATGTGTAAACCGGTCTCTAATGTTGACTATGTCCCTTGAACAGCCCGTCCCAGCCAAAGCACCCCCCCCCCCCCGAGCTGGGAGGTGTTCATGGTGACTGTGGCTACAGGAGCGGGAGCCAAGAAGGGGCGATCTTCTGTCAAGTTCTGGGAATCTAACCACCACAGGATGAACGATTTGCAGGTTTTGGACAGGCTAATGGGATGAGACAGAGGTTTGTCCAGAAGAGACCATTGTATGGCTAGAATCCACTAAAGGATATGCATGTGCAAGTCTTGCAAAGAGTAGAATAAAAAGGTTGCTGTCATGGACCCCAGAGCTTGAAGAATCTGAGCTGCTGAAGGAGGAGAAGCTACGAGAATGACACAAACTTAAAGCCAAAGAGAGCAAGTCCTGTGGCTGGTGAGGAAGACCTTGCACAGGAAGTGTTCAACAGTGCTCCAATAAAGTCGAGAGAACGGAAAGATTCCAACTTGGATTTTTGGGAAGTTTATCATGATACCCTGGGGGTTCTGGTGAGATCAAAGAGGAGTAGCCTGAACTGGAAATGCCTGGCTCCCGATCAGCTGGATCTGGGCATGCAGAAACTGTCTCATCAGATGGTCCACTTCTCTCTCTGACAAACTCCGGGACGATCCGGCAGAGGAAGCCACCGACTCAGCCCTGGATTGATGCCTGGGCAAGGCCGATGGGATCTCAGGAGGTTCAGGATAAAACCTTGCCAAAGGTGAAGACAGCATGGGTCTGGCCTTGGAGGAAGGTTGCCCAGTAGATGGGAAAGAATCAGGCAATTTCCACTTTTCTGAAGGTCTGTCCCTACTTCAAGACTTTTCCGTCTCTCTCTATCTCTCCCTGCCTTCTCCTCTTTCTTCCTTCTGTTGAGTCCCTGTGTCCACAAAAGCAGAACTGGGTAACAGACCCTTTAAAATAAGTTTATTCCTTCTGTTCACGATGGTATGGGCACTAAAACCCACACAAATGGAGCACTCAGAATCCAAGTGGCTGGGGCCTAAACACACAATGCACTGGGTACTGGCATCTGAAGGGGGAAGCTTGTATCCACACCCAGTACACTTTTTAAACCCCACAGCTTTCTATTTATCAGATTTTTCAGCCATATCAAAGAGCAGATTAGAAAAAAAAACAACCTGATAGACCAAGTAAGGATTTTTTTTTTAAGCAAAAAACACAAGGGTAGGGCAAAGAAAAGAAATCTATAGAGAAGAGAAAAACAATACCTAAAACAATGCTATACTGGATTAGAAACATCCAAACCCAAGTAGCTCAGTTGACCACTTGTTGCTCGAATGTCGGCAAACGAGATCTGAAGTAGTGAGGGAGAGGGGGGCATTATGGGTAGGGGAGGAGCTCAGTTTCGGCACTGTAGCTTGGTTATGGCCGGCTCAGCCATGATGTCTGTGCCTATGCCCACAGGTTGAAGATCAAATGAAGACAACAATGTCAGATTGAAAGTTATGCTCTTACCATAATGATCGATACCCGTTTCATTTTCATCCAGTTCAACCTTTGGGTTGTCAGATCTGACCTCAGCCCCTTTTATGAAGCTGTGGTATCCCGGGTCTGACTCCTCCCCAAGCCATAATTCTCTCCATTCCACCCAAGTACCTCAGATCAAGTTTGCTGACACATCATCAGCTATTATCTAGCCTTACTGAAAAGAATATGGATGCTAAGGGACACATGAACACTCACAGGAAGGTACAGCATACAGAATTTTTCACAGACAGGGTCACAGATGAGGTCTATCCAGTCTCCTGGTTAATGACAATACTGAAAGGGGAAAGGAGGGAGGGATGTTGAACAGTATGAAAAAGAGACAACACAGATCTGTCATTAAAATAAGTAATTAACTTTCATATCCCATTTTGTCTATTTTTGGCCAATTCAACCTTTGGGACAGACTCCCAAGCTGGTGAACACCCAGGTGGCATCAAGGAAGGACATTCCTGATACTAGTAGAACCAAAGGAAAACCATGATCTGGACTGCATGTTAAATTTATAATGGGACACAAAGGTATGGACACTGGACCATATTGGCACTACACAAATGTCATCAATGGGAAATCGCTTCATGAAGCCAAAGTAGCCACTGCTTTTCTACAGTGAGTTCTTAGTTTTGCTTGCAATGGCAAACTGAGTTTATTAAAACAAAGGAAATGCATTCCAATAGCCACTTGAATAATGTGTCATTTGATATACCTTTACCCAACCTTAACATAGAAAAGGATGTGAACAGTTGCTCTGACTTTCTGAAATCCTTGGTTCTATTTAGGTAGAATCCGAGCTGTTGAACATCCAGTATGTGCGGATATATTTCCCTCTGTCTGATGATTTCAGGAAAAAAGACTGGAAAATCAACTGACTGATTTAGATTTGCTTCAGATGTCACCTTTGTCAGAAAGGATGAATTTATTCTCAAGGCTACTGTCTTTATGAAAAAACAAATATAGTGTTTTACAAGACAGTGCTTGTAACTTAGAAATTCATCTAGCAGAGGTAATTGCAACAGGCAAGATAGCTTTTCTGGAGATAGGAACTTCAAGTCTACTGAAGTTGCAGGTAAAAAGGTGCTTTAGTCAAAGGTTGAAGCAATATAGTGATATCCCATGGAAGAACTGGGTTCTTAATCAGAGGTCTGAGTAAGAAGGTGCCCTTAAGGAAAGCTTTACAAATTTTAAGAGATGCTATGGGATTGACACTATGTCCTATGTGAAAATTTGAGATGGCAGTCATCTGCACTTTGAGAGTCGAGACACTGGAATCCTTCTGAAAAATTCTGATAAAAAATCCAAAACTGAAGTGAAGTGCCAAGAACAGATCTAATCCCATTGATGAAGCCCAAACAGAAAAATTTTTCCACTTGCTTTGGTTTATCATTTTGGTGAACTGCTTTTGGGAAGATGAAATAATGTGGACCACTGAGGGAAGATAACCTGTCATCTCTGGCTATTGTTAAAATTGGAGGAACCATTCGGTGGGTTTCTATCACGTGATCGAAAATTGGAAACGGTGAATGCGTACTGAGCGAACCCAATTGGTTCTAATGAAGCGCATGTAACACGGAAATCGCTGTATGGAATATTTTCCCTTTACTTCAATGCAGTGTGATCTCACAGTAGGAATATTTAAGTAGCGGGGGTGCAGGGGGGGCTTGCCCCCCTGCCTACAGCATTTAGGTAAGTATAGTTTTTCATTTTTATTTTTCTATTATATTTTCGAAATTTCAAACTTCGCTTATATGGTGTCGACCACATGGTGTTCGATGTTTGAAACTTTCGAAAATATAATATAGACCCCCATGCAGTTAATTTCAGACTTTTAGGTCTGGTACAGGTAATTCGGAAGGGTGACTCATAAGACTTAGATTCAGATCAAACACCCATGGAGGACACAGCAAATGAGATCACAGGAATAGGGGCTAAAAGTAGGCAATGCAGACAATTCTGGTCTTGCACCTTATGGTTTTCTGAGTGAATTTTGTCATTAAGAGTACTGGGGAAAAGCAAAGGGAAGACAGGGCCAGTTGTGAAATATATAATCTCTTGGCAACTGTCCCTGTGGAAGGATCAAGGTAAAGTGACTAGTGCACTTGTAGTTTAGGCATGAGGCAAACAGACTGCAGCAAGTTTGGCCCCAGTGGCTGAAAATCTGAGTTGCCATTGTCTGAGTGAGGGACCACTCATAAGGCATAAGTATCAACCTATTCAACTTGTCTGCTACTACATTTGAAGTCCCCAATATGTGTGCTGCTATCATAAAACATCCGGAAGACATCATCCACTACCATACTCTCATGGCCTCCCAGTAAAGTGGATACGAGTGGATTTTCCCTTGATTGTTGATATACCAAACTACTGAAATGCTGTTTGGATGGAAATTGCACCCTTGGGGACAGAGTCCTGGAATGTCCCCACCGCTTTTAGGACCTCCTCTAATCTCCAAAATATTGATGAGAAGTTTCAACTCTAGGGGTGACCGAGTACCCTTACCTGTCATGCCTTTGAAATGCACCCCCCAACCCCAGAAGGGAAGCACAGATGTTAACTGTGGCAAGTGGATTTGATGAACAAAAGGTTCATCTGTATGGCACTGAAGAGGAGGCTATCCACCATTTGATATGGTCTGCAAACCTGCATGAGACAAATCTTGAGGTGAAGAGGGTGAAGACTTTGTGATCACTGGACTGAAAGGGTCCACAGTATCCTCATGTGATATCCTGCGAGTGGAACTAATGTAATCAGAGACCATCAAACCTAGCAATGAAGAATGCTTGAGGAAAAGGATGCTGAATGACATAGGTGGCCATTAGTCAAAGAGAAAGTACTCTGGTGTCTGGAAGCTTGGCAATTTGAAAGACTGCTGAGATGACATCCAATATAAACTCTATCTGCTGAGTGGGGAACAGTTTATTCTTTATTTTATTTAACATTTGTTAACCGGGAAAGTCCGACTAGGTTCCACAGATCCTGTTTTCAGTGGAGGCCCGGGGAGAAATGCTCCAGAAACATGTCTTTAGAATATGGGAGAAAACCGGGTACCCAGAGGAAACCCACGCGAACGCAGGGAGAACATGCAAGCACAGAAGGCACCCCCAGCTGAGAATCGAACCAGAAAACCTCTTGCTGTGAGGCGACAGCATTAACCGCTGCACCACTGCACCACCCAGTTAGCTTTTGGATTGATTCTCTGCAATTCCAGTCTCTCTCTACAAGCAGGAGCAAGAAATCCTAATATTGAACCAGATGATCCTTGGAATTAGCAGTGAGGAACCAATTGTCTATGTACAGGAACAGCTGAATCCCTTGCAGTCAGAGATGAGCTGCTGCTACTGCAATAACCTTTATAAACACCTGGAGGTGGGGACTGTGGTGAAACTGAATGGCAGTACTCTGAACTGAAAATGACTGGCTCACAGCCAGAAATGGAGAAATCTCCTAGATTGCGTTTCTATTTTTATGTGATAATAGGCATCCTGGAGTCATATGACTTGGGTCCAATACAGGCTTAAGTTCCCCTGTCTTCTTTGGAACTTAAAAGAACCTGGAACAGACTTCAGATTCAAATTGGTCTCAGGGGATCTGTTGGATGACTCTCTCTAGCAACTTCTGTACTTCTGTTGCTTCAGATTCCAACTGGCTGGGTGGAACTTCAGAAATATCTCTTTTTTTCTTTGGAGAATATGAAAAGGGACTGGAATAGCCTCAGGTGATTATCCTTAGCATGCAAAAATCTGTTGTAATGTCTTGTTAGGATTGTGGGTGCAGGGATAAGCATATCCCAACTGCCTCCAGAGTGTAAGAGTCAGGTAACTGTTAAAGAGCACTGGTAGGGTTTTTTAGTAAAAGAACTATGAAAACCCTGATTGTGTAGTCTGCCTCTGCCCCTGGGGCAATGTCTGTTTGAATTATCTCTTGCCTCTGTCCTGGTGGGGGGGGGGGGTCTGTCTCCAGGAGTGTCCTGGTGATAATCCTGTGACTTTCTAAACCACATCTTCTTACCACCTCTGATTTCTTGCAAAGCTCCTTTAAGGGGTGGAGAAGCAGATCACAAAGGCAGACAGGGTTTTACCATCCTGTTCATTCCTGGTACGCATTTCTTTGACTTTGGGTCTGAAACATGTGGAACATCAAAAGGGTCACTGATGAAGAAAATCCTGAAGCCTTCCAAAATGTCATAAAGGCACATCAAAGCATGCTGGTGCATGGTTATACCAGTGACTGATGCCCCCACCTTTGCCATCAGTTGTGCTGGAGAGCAAATACATGTACATATTAGATACGGATTGTAGGGTAGACAGCTGGGAGTCCAGTGTTACTGAACATCCACTGATAAGTTACTAGAAAGGGACCTGGTAAGCTACTTGGTTAAGTCCTGCTGAAAATGAGTCATGTGAGCAAGACAGTTCAGCATTCTGAATGCAAAGGTCACCCAAGCATACATTAATTTCCAAAATCTGTCCAACCCCCTCGACTCCCTGTTAGGACGATGGACAGAAAAATTATTCTCAGACAGTTCCTATTTCATGACTGCCTCCACTACCATGGCATCTACTGGTGGACCCTTGCTCCAAAGTGTTCTATTTTTTTTGGGTTGCCAAACTCCTATCAGTTTTTAGGGAATGGTTTTCACTACATCAGGATCATTCCAGGCCCACTGTGCCACCAAATCTGTAAAAGCATCACTAGCTGGTACCACCCAGGACATAGTTGCGCCAGCACCAAAGGTTTAACATGTTTAGTAAAGGAAAGGGGAAGACCAACCCCTTCACTGTCTTATCAATTCTAGGATATCACCAAAGGTGAGGTCTTCCAGAAGGGATCTTGGGGATCTTTTACCTTCATCCAGATCTGTATCTTTTGTAACAGACTCTGGAGAGGAGTCTAGATGTTTCAGTTTAAAGTCTGTTGCCCTGGACATTGTCTTGGAGGAACCTCAGGAGAGAGGTCTGAATCAGGCTGGGAACACGAATGTCAAAGATCCTCCAGGCCTAATGGAACTGACTGCCCTGTCGATCTGAATGACCGGAGTGAGTTGCTGGATCCAAAAGAGGTTAGAATGGGACTAAACTCAAAGATGGCACCTGACTTCTTGGCTGAGCCAACACCATTTCAAACACCTTGAAATCCTAGGCCTCAATAGGATCCAAAGAAGCATCCCTCCTATCTGAAGAAGGAATGACCCCCCCCCCACTCTGACAGACATCAGCTCAAAGACTGACCATGGACCACAGCTACAGAAAGACAAATCCCTGACAGGCAGAGACAGCTCCAATAACTTCAGAGTTGACTCCACTCCCTAGTCTATGGTGCCGACGCTACTGCTCAGAGATTCATCCCGATCCAAAATCATCAGGGTTGACAGAGTAAGGGAAGCTGAAGCTGTTGGTTGTAACAGAGATGCACTGGGAGGGGTGGACCTGTGAGAATCATATCTGAGGGGTGGAACAGTACTGGAAATATCAAGGGAAGGATAGCTGGACTTGTACCCAGAGCGTCCAATGGGGACAGCACAGGAAGAACCCTTGAATTTGTGTCCTCTGGAATCTCAGCAACATTGAATTGATGTCCATTTTGGTGAGGCTTCAGGAAGATCAGATCGACTTTGAAGACAATGCTACAGTTGGAGGTCTGGAGTAATAACCTTTCCTGAAGAATTGGACAGCCTTCAGCTCTGCAGAAAATCTTGGGTGAGGTGAGAGAAATAGGATCCGAGGAACTGATGGATCTGACTTCCTTGGAGCCTTGGGATCCAGAGCCAAAGAATCTGGATACCTCTTTCTAATTTTTACGATTTTCTTATCTTCAGATCTCTCTCATTCTCATTTAGGCTTTTACTGAAACCCACACAAATGTATGGAGGACATGCAGACTCCGCACAGAAGGCACTCCAGCTGAGAATCGAACCAGAGATTCTCTTGCTGTGAGGGGTCAACGCTAACTGCTACACCACTGCACGCCCTTTTGATTTCTCCATCTTCTTACCAGGAGAAGCTGAAGTTGGCCTCAATGAAGAAGAGGTGGAGAGCTGAGAAGAGACCCTGTCTGAGGGGGAAGCAAACCTTTCAGAATTATTTTTTCCTTATGGTCCTGAATGGCTCTGGTTCTGAGGGAGGCACAAATCTCAAAGTGAACATTCAAATGTGTAGTGCCCAAGCAATACACGCACAGTGAGTGTAGTCTTGTGATGGAATTGTGTCCACAGGACATGCACTTTTTGAAGCTCTTTTTGAACATCTGCACTTTGTCAGACATGACAGGAATATCAACTATAACAAAATATATGTACAGCTGAAAATTTTGAGATACCTTCTAAACTATTTTTAAAGTATCTAAAGAAATATACAAATTCTAACAAGTATACAACACACAAATACTTAACTCCAAAAGACACAGTCAAGCAACACCTACTATCTAAAAACTAATATCTAATCATTAATAAAGATGGATTATTTATATTTTTAGGTACAGAAGCAAAGTAGAAAAGGAAAAGAAAGAAATAATTTAAGTTTGATGAATCACAGTCAGAAACATGTCTGAGCTGATAAGGCAGCAAAAGAGATCTGAAGTACTGAATAGTATAGATGAAGTTATGGGTATGGAAGGAGTCAGAGCCCTGGATTCAAAGCTTTTTAAAAGGCACCAAAGTTGGATCCAGTCATCAACAACCCAAAGGTTGAACCAAACATAAACAGACATCGGATAATTTGCTTCAACACTAGAAAACAAAGGTTTAGTGGCATCTGTGGTGCAAGATGTAGCAAACTACAGAAGATGGGCAGAAAGCACTTGAAGTTGGGACTGTGACTTGTTTTCCCTCTGGATTTTGTTTTTACTTTGCATTCATGTTTGAGTAAGAATAAAAAACAATTATGATGCATGTTTTAAACCTGAGAATGAAATTATTACATCTCCTTTGGAATGTATAAATAATACAGACTTTTGAGAACTATGTGATATACCAGTTAACTTGTCTGAATTTGAATTCAGTGATTCTGCTTTTTTTCTTTCTTTACTTTTTAAATGTTTAAACTTGTTCCAGCAGTGTTGTCACAGCTTCATTCTTTGCAAAATGAATCTTTTAAATTGTATAGGAAGATGCATTTAAAAATCTATTATACTAAAATGAATGTGAAAAAGAAGTTATGTACCTACCATAACGTTCCATGTTAGTTGTCTTCTTCTCGCCTTCTTTCTTGCTAGTTGGGATCGGAGCCAATCCTCGGCTCCGACTCGGCCATCTTCAATAGCTCGAGGGCTACCCCATATCCCATGATGCCTGGCGCTACCTACCCAGATCTCATTTGATAAAGCTATTCCAGACATAACTAAGGAATAATTCTGCCCTAGTAGCCCTTTGGGCCTAGGTGTGAAGCTATCTAAGCAGAAAAAGGACAACCAGAGAAGGTTCAGCCAATGAAATCTGAAAAAGGGAGCTCCTCTCGATCCACTAGGATAGGGGGATGGAGGGTGGGACGCAAGAAAGAAGGCGAGAAGAAGACAACTAACATGGAACGTTATGGTAGGTACATAACTTCTTTAAGTTAAGTTGTCTATCTCGCCTTCATTTTTGCTGGTTGGGACAGCGTACCTAGCACCTACTATCCTGGGTGGCTCATTGGAACAAACTCTTCAGAACAGTGGAACCAAAATCAGCCCTGTTTCTGGAAGCAATGCCTAGTTTATAATGAGAAATGAAGGTATGTGGGTTAGCCCACGTAGCAGCTGCACAGATAGATTCCATGGGCAACCTAGACTGGGAGGCCACCGAGGTGGCTAAGGCTCTAGTAGAGTGGCCTTTTGGTTTGATAGATAATTCTTTGTTTCTCAGCTGGTAAATGAATATAATAATGTGAGACAACCACCTAGATAATATTACTTTTGAGACTGGAAGGCCTTGTCTGCCCTCGGCATAGAAAAGGAAAAGTTGGTCCGACTTCCTGATGTCCTTTGTCCTATGCAAATAAAAACGCAGTTGTCTGTGAACATCCAACTGGTGCAATTTATATTCTGCCTTGTTGGTGTGATTAGGAAAAAAACACAGGAAGGTCTATGGACTGATTTAAATTATTTTGCGAACAGACCTTAGGAAGGAAGGAAGGATTGGTCCTTAGAGTGACCCTATCGTTATGAAAAACTAAGTACGGAGGACGAATACATAGAGCTTGAAGCTCCGAAACACGTCTGGCAAAAGTAATGGCTACCAGAAAGAGAGTGTTCCAGGATAAAAACTTAATGGAGCAAGATGCTGCAGGTTCAAAAGGTGGCAAGATTAGGGAAGCTAGTACCAAATTGAGATCCCACGGAGGTGGGGGGATCTCTCACTGGGGGCCTAAGCAGAGTGGTTCCTTTGAGGAAGGCTTTACACAGCTTATGAGACATAATGTTGTTAGAAGACAACCCAATGTGAAAATTTGAAATGGCAGCTAACTGAACCCTGACTGTAGCATAAGCGGAACCAGAATGAAAGAGTTCCGCTAAAAATTCCAAAATCTTGTGGACAGGGGCTGAAAAGGGGTCTATATTCTTAGCCTCTGCCCAGCAAAAAAAATGTTTCTACTTGCTAGCATAAGTTTTCCTAGTTTTGGATTTGTGTGAAGAGATAATAATTTCATGCACAGAGGAGGAAATATTAGGAAGCCTGGCTAAGGTTGGAAGTAGAGCAACCAAGCTGTGAGCTGGAGTGTTTGCAGGGATCGATGCAGTCTGCCCGACTGGTGAATCAGTAGATCTGGAATAAGATCCAGAATCCAAGGCTACTCGAGAAGGTAATGATGCAGGAATGGGAACCATATCTGTTGAGGTCAATAAGGGGCAATGAGGATCATTCTGCAACCCAATGGAGTTGCTCTCTGTATGAGTTTGGGTATTACGGGAAACAGAGGGAAAGCGTAAAGAAGTCCCTGAGGCCAATCGTGGACTAGAGCATCTCTGGGGGAGTGGCCAGGAAGTGGAAGAAGGGAGAAGAAATTGCTGCACTTGCTCCTGAAGGGTGTGGCGAACAGGTCGCAGCAAGGCTGCCCCCATTTGCGAAAGATCTGTTCCTCAATTACCTGATTCAGAGACCACTCGTGAGGCATGAGAATTGCTCTGCTGAGCCTGTTTGAGATGACGTTGGACCTCCCAGGGATGTGCGTTGCGATCAGAAAACGTTGGGAAGAGATCGCCCACTGCCAGAGTCTGAGTGCTTCTCGACATAGAGGATAGGACCTGGTTCCGCCCTGCTTGTTGATGTACCACACCACTGACATATTGTCCGTTTGAATTGCAATGGTCCCGGGAGGGAGAGAGTCCTGAAGGGCTTGCAGTGCTATAAGCACGGCTCTCATCTCCAAGACATTTATATGCAAATGGTACTCGTGAGGCTGCCAGGTGCCTTGGACTGTCCTGCCCTGATAATGCCCCCCCCCCCTATCAAGGAGGCATCCGTGGTCACTGTGGCGACTGGAGGGGACAGCACAAATGGTCTGCCCTGGGACACTGATGGGGAGACCATCCACCAAGCGAGGTGCTTCTTGCATGCTTCTGTGATCATAATCTTGTGAGACATGGGAAGCTGTTGGAAGGACCACTGTGTGAATAGGAGCCACTGGAGAATTCTCATGTGAAAGCGGGCTAGGGGAACAAGAAGAATTGCTGATGCCATGGAACCCAGTGTTCGGAGGATGAACCTGACTTGAATCCTTTTGCATGTTAATAAAATCTGCACTTGCTGGCGAATTAGTGATACCCTGTCTGGTGGAAGGCTTGCAAACATGTTCCTTGTATTTAAATTTGCGCCTATATAATTGATATGCTGACAGGGCAACAATGCAGATTTTTCGAAATTTATTGTGATACCTAGCCTGGAGCAAGTTTTGATAGTGTAGTCTCTGGCTTGCAGGAGGTGATGCCTGGTGGTGGCAGTGAGGAGCCAGTTGTCTAGATATGGAAACACCTGGAATCCCTGACGTCTCAGGTGAGCCATACCCACTGCCATGCATTTGGTGAACACCCTGGGGGCTGTGGTGAGACCAAAGGGCAGAGCTCTGAACTAATAATGACTGGTTCCCAGCCAGAAGCGAAGGAATCGTCTGGAGTGCCTGTCCATTTTGATGTGGTAGTATGCATCCTGAAGATCTATACAGCACATCCAACTGTCCTGACCCAGGAAGGGTAGAATGGACTGTAGCGTGACCATCCGAAACTTTGTTCTTTGTACAGACCTGTTTAATCTGCTGAGATCCAGAATGGGTCTCCAGTCCCCTGTCTTTTTTGGTACCAAAAAGAACCTTGAGTAAGTTCCGGATCCGAGCTGGTCTGCTGGGACTTCCTGGATGACTGTTTTGTGTAGCAGCTTTGAAATTTCTTTGGCTGCTTGGTCCCTTAGATTGGGTGGAACATCTGGAAGGGACTTGTCTGACGGTAACGGGGGTTGAGCAAAGGGAATTCTGTAACCTCTGGATATGATCGACTGTACCCACTTGTCTTGAGTTAGATCTTGCCAGGCTTTGGGGTACAGTGAGAGCCTTCCCCCGACTGCCTCCAGAGGTGGGCAGCCGGGCAACCCTTCAGGGATGCTGAAAGGGCTTCTCAGAGAAGGATTCTCTGCTGCCCTGGTTCTGCGGACCCCCTCTGCCACGAGGGCGGCGTCTGTTATTGTTCCCTCCTCTGCCCCTGGAGGGGAACTCACCACATGTGTCAGGCAAGGCTCCCTGGGATTTCCGGAACCACATCTTTCCACTCTTCTGACCCTTGGGGTATGGTCTGGAAGGAGTGAAAAAACGGACTCCCACGGCAGAGAGAGTCTTGCCTTCCTGTTGACACCTGGTTAGGGTGTCCTTCACCTGTGATCCAAAGAGAGCGGAACCATCAAAGGGGGTATTGGTGAAAGATGCTCTGAAGGGTTCCGCAAAATTAGGAGTAAGGGCAACGTCTGTGCCTGCGGCTCTACTCACACCATCGGCTGCATAAGAAATAAGCCTCATGGAGGAGTTAATGACTGAATTCAGAGTCGCCAGCTGGGAGGCCACCTTAGCTTGAGCCCCCTCAGCTGATGGATCGTGGAGGGTATCTCCAAGCTCTTTAAGGAGATCCCTCTGAAGGCGGGTGAAATGGGACAAATAATTCAGAGACCTCATAGAGAAGGTCGCTGAAGCAAACATTCACTTCCCATATCTGTCCATAGTCCTAGACTCCTTGTTAGGGGGATGGACAGATGACGAAGTTTCTGCCAACTCCTTCTTTGTGGCTGCTGCTACCACCATGGCATCAACAGGTACGCCCTTAGTTAAAAACTGTTTGTCCTGAGGTACAGTTATAAATTTAGCAGGTATCCTGGGGGTTGGTTCCACTGTGCCTGGAGCTGACCACGCCTTCCGAGCCACCACAGACATAAGTGGGTCAAAAGGCGGAGACACCCAGGAGGTGGAAGGTCGGGAACCAAACGCGTCCAGGAATACCGACTCATCCTCGGAAGGGGCTAGGGTATTCCAGTTCTCCCTCTGCTTAAGCATTTCCAGGATGTCTGAAAAGGAGATATCTTCAGAGGGGGATCTCGGGGACCCTTCCGAATCTTCTAAGTCTGTATCTGATGTGACAGTCTCAGGGGAGTCAACGTGCTTCCTCTTGCACTTCCTCTTACGAGGCGGCTCCTCTGAGTGATCAGGGGAGGCCTCGGAAGAGGAAGAAACACCCAAAGGGGTGCCCTGGAGCGCTGGTTCCCCACGCTTGGGGTCTGGAGGAGGGGCAGAGGCAGACGCAGGCACCATAGGAGGAGGAGCCGATGGGGTTGACCGTGGGACTGACTCAGGGGCCAGTACACTCCTCATGACCACGAAGGCGTCCCTGCTCGGACGCAAAGAAGACTCCAGTTCCGAAGAAATCGGAATCCCTCCCCGCACCGAGGGGGGGCGGCTCCAAAGCCGATGTAGGAGCCGAGCTCACCTGCGCTGAAGCTACGATGGGGAGAACGGGGTCAGACAAGGGTCCGATGCCACTCGCCCCCTCGGAGCCGACGAGGGAGTCCCGGCGCCTAGATCCCTCCAAGGACGGTACCATGGAAGGGATCAGAGCCGACGACAGAACCAAAGGAGAAGGTATCGGAGCCGATGGTTCCACAACTCGAACCTCAACAAACTCCAGCTCCGAGCTCAAGGGAGGAGTCGGAGGAGGAATATCTGCAGAAGTGGACGAAGTCAACACCTGATGAGGGGGGCTGGACAACATTTTCGCTAGGATCTGCGGTTTCAGCAACCTACTGACCACTCTCTCCAAATCATGATCTGAAAGCCTAGAGGACCGAGAGAAGTGAGGGGACCTATCACTACGCTCCGATTGGAGCAGGGGTGACCGTGGAGCTGAGCGTATCGTCTCCAAGGAGGGAGACCTAGATCTCTTTCGACTCCCAGACGGCTCTGAAGTACGTGCTGGAGCCGACTGGGAGGGAGGCACATCGGTTCTGGCCGGAACCGAGGTGGATGGTGGCGCTTCACCCAATGATAGCTCAGAACTAGGAGCCGAAGACTTAGGTGGCTTGGAGGATTTCACAGGCTGAGCCTTTGCCGGTGAATCCTTGAGCTTAAGCAAACCCCGAAGGATTAACTTAATTTTGCTCTCCTGCAGGACTCTTGGGCTGAAAGCATGACAAACTGAACAAGAGTCCTGCAGGTGCACCGCGCCCAGACAGTAGACACAAGAAGTGTGACCATCTGTCAAAGACATCTTCTGACAGCATGAGTCACACTTCTTGAATCTGGACACTTTAGTATCCTTGGACATGTTAACAACACACACCAAGGTCAAACACGCACACACACACACACACAAAAAGAAAAAAAAGCTAGCAGGTATAACTAATTAACAATATAAACTATACAGTTAATACACAATGAAATTAAATAAAGTTTAAGGATATAGACAAGAACTACTCTAAAGGGGAGAACAAATCTATCTAAAAACGTTCCCTTTTTTTTTTTTTTTTTTAAACTAGAAGAAGACAAAAAAGGTTAGCCTCTAATTTAAATGGCTACCGTGAAAGGGAAAGGAGGGGAGGGGGGAGGGGGAAACTCTAAGTAAAACGAGTTTTCAAAAACAGGAGGGATAGATGCTATTGAAAGAATATAGCTAGGGAAATAGTACAACTAAAAATTTAGGTACAATATAAAATGATTACATTTTAAGTAAATATAGAAAATACAATAAAAGTATACGAGCCTGAGCCAGTAAGACAACCTTGCAGTCTGAAGCGGCAAACGAGATCTGGGCTAGCTAGCGCCAGGCATCATGGGATATGGGGTAGCCTCGAGCCAATAAACAGCTCTCGAGCTATTGAAGATGGCCGAGTCATCCCAACCAGCAAAAATGAAGGCGAGATAGACAACTTAACATCATTACGTTCCTTGATTACTGCAGTCATGATGACAATGATCAGTTTTTTGTTCTTATTAGGATAACAGTTTGCATATTCTCTCTCTCTCCACTGTTTACGCACCATGTAGTACACTGGCACCCATCAGCACTCGTTGTTTCTGTAGCATTTAGGGGGTTTAATGGTCTCAAGTTACTAGCCCACAGCTCAAACCTCCACGGAGGGTGCGACACACACATCCACATACATACACTCACACCTAGGGCCAATTTTGAGTGTCCAATCCACCTACTGCATGTCTTTGGAATGTGGGAGGAAACCCACACAAATGCATGGAGGACATGCAGACTCCACACAGAAGGCACTCCAGCTGAGAATCGAACCAGAGATCCTCTTGCTGTGAGGGGTCAATGCTAACCGCTACACACCGCTGCACGCCTTTGCATGTTGCTCAGGCCTAATAATTTTCTACCTCTGAACAGGAGTGAATTTTTACTACAGTTCAATAATAAGACAATTAATGAGTTTGTCACATTACTACCTTTCAAGTAAGAAAAACAAATGAAACATTTTGTACTGAAAAAGATAAGCAGGAGCCTAACTTAAGCTTTAAAGGTATGCAATAAAAGAACTTAATAAAAATCATAATGTTATTAAACTCTTTGATAAGTGTAATGTTACAGTAAGTATGGCTAACCAACTATGCTATGTGTATGTCACATCTTGGTGATAAAATATTTACAGTGTCTGAGTTACTGTTTCTTTCAGTAATATTTAAATTAGGTCAACTTTCATGACATAAAATTAATAAGTTATTACTTTCACTCCGTGTATGCCTACTTTTTACTGCATGCTGAAATTACATACCAGTTTGTGCAATCCACCTGGTAGACATATTGTCTTAGGATGTACAAGTTATTATGCCTTTTTATTTAATTTGATATTTGATTAAAGATTCTAAAGAGTTATTACATAAATACAAATATTTGTATGGTCAACATTCTGAAAATTAATAACTTTACAACTGTAGCTGCAGTTAGTTGATACACTTCTATTAAATAGTCCTAGAACAGATGAGGCTCAACACGACCAATAACTTGAATAAAATAATTTACTTTAATGCTGCAGCTAGTAAGTGCTTTCACGTTTCAGGAACGCTTCATCAGACTTAAATAACTGCCATAGAATCAAGCTGTTTGAATACTGTTCAAATATACAATCAACCAATCAGAAAACTAAGTCAATTAATATTACAAAAACATTCATTAAAAACTTTCCAATACAAAGGTTCCTGGAATTCATAAATTCAAATGCACTGGAACAACTAGTCACCTCTCCCACTAGGGGAGATAATATACTAGACCTGATCATCACAAACATGGGGACAAAATGCTCCACACCGGAAGTATACCCCTCACTAGTGAGATCTGACCACAAACTAATCACCCTGGATATACATATCCCACCTCCACCCCCAGCACAAAACACCACAGTGAAAAACTTCTCAAAAGCAGACTTCACTCTTCTTAAGACTGAGATGGTATCCTTTAAGCCCACTGTGCCAGTGGATACCACATCCCGCATCGCCGAATCCTTCACAAATGCTTTCTATGGACATCTCCAAGAATGCATGGATCATGCAATCCCAAACAAATCCAAGTCCCTCTCCACCAAATGTAAGCGTCCTGTCTGGTGGACCTCAGCCATAAACAAATTGTATAACAAAAGAAGGAAGCTACTGCACGTCAGAGCAAAATCCCATGAAGGGAAGACATCTCTGATCAACATTAGCAGAAAACTACGTTCTCTCATAAAAACATCCAAGGTAAACTTTGAGAGAAAAATCGCTAAGGACACTAAAGATAACCACAAAGCCTTCTTCAGCTATGTTAGAAACCTGGGCGGTAACCCTCAGATATGCTCAGAGTTGGTTCACAACAACAAAAAATACACTGAGCCCACAGATATTGCTAACATTCTGGCTGACAGGTTCAGTGCAAATTTCTCGCCTCCTTCACCCCCAAAAGAAGAAATACTTATCCCAGCTGAATGTAATCTCCCTGTCATCTCAGATGTCCAAGTGAGAACTGCCCTAAATAAAGCAAAAAACACAGCATCAATGGGACCTGACGGTATCCCGGGGTGCGTGTTACGTGAACTCCAAGAGGAGCTAAACCCACACATAAAAATGCTATTTAACCTTAGCCTTACTTCGGGATATGCACCTGAACACTGGCATACAGCAACAGTGGTCCCACTCCACAAGAGGGGTGCCTCTACAGACCCTGGAAACTACCGCCCCATAAGCTTGACTAGCCTGGTCTGCAAAGCTATGGAAAGAATCATTATGGAACTCATAAATGGAGACATAGGGGACCTACAGACGCTTGACCCCACCCAGTTAGGCTTTGTAAAGGGCAGATTCTGCCTTTTAAACCTGGTTGACTTTTTCGAAACAGTCACTAGAGCCATTGATGAGGGCAAAGCAATCCATACAGCATACCTGGACTTGGCTAAGGCCTTCGACACAATACCCCACTCAGGCATCATAGATAAGCTAAACAGCTTAAAAGTAAACCCTTATGTCACTAGATGGGTTGCAAACTGGCTAAAGGACAGAACCCATAAAGTTAAAATAGCTGGAGCAATGTCAGACTCAAAGCCAGTCACAAGTGGTGTCCCACAGGGATCTGTCCTGGGACCCCTCTTGTTCGGCATTTATTTCTCAGATGTTAAAGCAAACATGGGAGGGCTGTGGCTGACAAAGTTCGGAGATGACTGCAAACTAGGCGCCATAGTCGATACACCAGCAGATACACACATCCTACAAAAAGGCCTCACTGAAACGGACAACTGGTGCCGTAGTCACGGCCTTAAACTAAATGCCAAAAAATGTATAGGCATCCCTTGTGGAAAAAACAAAGTACCCACAAATTATCACATAGACAGCAACCCACTGAGTACGGAAAAAGTAATCAGAGACCTAGGGACCCAAGTAGACAGTGACCTCTCATTTGACACCCACGTTGCCAAAGTGGTTAGAAAAACATTCTACCTTGCACACCTCATCATGAAGGGTTTCACATCCAGATCCAAGGATGTCATTGTACCCCTATATTCCTCCCTCATCAGACCCATGATTGAGTACAATGCCCCATTTGGTATGTACCTCACCCGGCACTTGCAACAGCTGGAGAGACCACAAAAGTACCTCACCAAAAGGATCAAGGGTCTCCAACATATGTCTTATTCTGCCAGACTAAAGAAACTTCAGCTCTATTCAGTAGCATACCGCCTGCTCAGAGGTGATCTCTGCCTGACGTACAAGGCCATGTCCAATCAGGATCTGATGGACATGCTCCACCTCAAAAAATCCAAATCCATCAGGACCATGAGAGCTAAAGACTTAAACCTCGGCACAAGTATGAATAGGACATGCTGGAGGGATAGATTCATAACCCAGAGGCTTCCCATGCTTTGGAATAGGATCTCAGTTCGTATTAGGCAGAGCCCCTCACTGACTCTCTTCAAGAGAAATCTTGATGAGTGGATGGGAGATTATAAGTTTACCCCAGGGGTCACATCTGTGTCACTGCTAGACAGGGACACAGTAAACTAATTCTATTATGTAGGGGACCTTCACTGTGTCACTACTAGACAGAGGCACAGTATTCTAGATTTATTTTGTACATTTTTGTACCATTTCATGGGGTGGCAAAAGTCACATCACTATGGCTAGGCTTACAAATGCCCCAGGGCAGATAGCCTAGTACTATACTATGAAACTATATTTAAAAAATCTAATACATAAGATATATCAAATAAATGTATTATATAAATATATTAATATATTAAAAATCACATATATTTCTGTATTTATTAGAATTTATTGAAATTTAATGTGCATATGGACGTGCTGCCAAAAAAGGCTTGAGTGTCACACGTTCATTCAAACCATGCCCTTTATGTCCTTGTAACCTTAGAATCCATTTATTTTCCCTTTCTTCAGTATAATTTCTAATATTGCCCAGTCTATTAGATTTTCTAATTAATTCTAACACTGTGAAACTAAACTTATGTGATGTACCTTGTTGTAAGATATGATTGGCTAGGGCATTAGATTCATTTTCTCTATGTATTGCATATATATGTTCTCTAATGCGCTCTCTCTCAAGCTCCTGTTTGTCATGCCCACATAGAAGCATGAACAAGTCTGACATACAGCAATATATACAATGTCTCTAGACTTACAATCAGCATAAAAATTCATGTGATAGATCTTGCCAGTATCTGGATGTGTAAAATGATTACTGCCAGATATAAAAAGGCATTGGTTACAATTCCTGCAAGGAAAAGTACCTATTCTTACTGAATTAACAGGTTTAGGACCCTCACTCTCATAGCATAATAATCTTTTAAGCGACTTCATATTTCTATATGCGAAACTGGGTCTATCACCTACTATCTCTACTATCTTGTCATCCATTGTTAAAATATTCCAGTTTTTCCTGATTACATCTTTTATTTTCTTATCTAAATTACAGTAAGGGATAGTCAATCTCTTAAAACTTTGTTTATGATTGCTGTTATCTCTCATACCTTGTTCTCTATTCTGTCTATATAAATATGGTTTCCCTCTATTATTCCTGTTTACATCAACAGATATTAAAGCTTCACTCACCTCAAGTGTATCATAACCTCTTGTTTTAAAATTTTCCATTAGTACTTGTTGTGTCCTATTGAATGTTTCTTCATCTGTAGTAAGTCTAGAAACTCTCATACCCTGTCCTGTAACTATATTAGAAAAAACATGCTTGGGATGCATGCTGGTATGATGTAAGATGCTATTCTTCCAGCATGATTTCCTATACATCTCTGAATGTACATCACCTTCACTTTTCCTTATTTGTACATCCAAAAACTCCATATTGGATATGGAGCTTTTGCATTCAAAACTCAAAAATGTTGTTGTTCCATTTATATACTGGACAAATTCATTAAGTTCTCTCTCTGTGCCTGCCCAAACCAAGAAGACATCATCTACAAAACGTTTATAGTATCTTATATTCCTATAATAATGTTCATTGCTTAATATATATGTATTTCCCAATAGGCCAATACTAAGTTGGCATAGGAATTTGCACACGGGGTACCCATGGCAACCCCTTTTGTTTGTAGATAATAGCTTTCTTTATATACAAACGCATTATTATTTAAAATTATATCCAAAAGTGCTAAAATCCTAGTAATCAAATTCCTGGGTACTTCTCTCTCTATCAAAAACAACCTTAGATAATCTATTCCAATGTCATTAGGAATGGATGAAAATAGAGAGACCACATCTAAGGTTACTAGTAATTCATCCTCCATGTCATTGTTAGTCTCTAAATTAGCTAGATAATTACCATAGCTTTCAAGAAAATCTTTTGTGTCTCTTAATATTGTATTCGTATTGTTTACTATAGGTCTCAGTTGTTGTTCAACATAAAAAGAGGCTGGTTCTAATACCCAGCCCCTGCCTGAGACAATGGGTCTCATGGGGGGTTATCCAAAGCTTTGTGTATTTTTGGTAACCCTCTGAATATGGGTATGGTAGGTTGTTCTACTAATAAAAACTTATATAGACCCCCATCAATTGTACCACAAAGCAGCATATCATATAATTCAGATTGTATATTCCTTATTAGTTCATTCAAAGTTAAAGCATTTAAAATACAATAAGTTTCATCATCACTTAGCATCAAATTCATACTATTATCATAAATTAGTGCATCTAATACAACAATTGCACCCCCTTTGTCCGCTTGTCTGATAACTATTTCTGAATTACACTGTAATTCCTTTATACTAAGGAACTCATCATAACTTAAGTTATAAAACTGTGGTTTATTACCACTTTTGTATAATTCAAACAAATCTTTTTCACATGCCTTCTCAAAGGCTTCTAAAATAGGATGACTTACAGGCATAAAGGTTGAAGGTTTCACAAAAACATTCCTCTTTCCTTCTGCAACATCACCAAACATTAAACTTAAACCAATTTGTCTTATAAACATTTTTAAATCTACTACAACGTCAGTCACATCAGCAGTTTTAGATGGAATGAACGAAAGGCCACGGTTTAACAGTGACCTTTCTTGCTTAGTTAGAATATAATTAGAAATGTTTATTACTAAGTCTCCATTATGGATTTCAGTACCTTTTTCTGAAACTCGTGTTTCTCTTCGGTCATCTTCCGTTTCCTTGTCACTCCTTGTGGAGACCAATTCTTTTGCGATAGTATCCGTATGGGTAACGGAAAAGAAAAAGAACCAGAGCTGTTTCCCGCAGCTGAATTGGCTTTAGAGCCCGTTGACTTGCTCCTAGCTCCTAAATCCTTCGATGTGTGGCCATTCGTGGTTTGCGCTTCTGCTGTAGCTGGTATTGTAGCACAAGTATGAATAGAAACGCCATCACCAGCCTCCACATACATACTAGCATCTTCCTGCTCCACTCTACGTTCCGACGTCCCGATTGTGGGTGTGTCATCAGTTCCCAAATTTATAGAATTCGCATTTAAAGCAACAGTAACTCTATTGTCGTTCCTCTGATTAGGAGCGACAGTTTCAGTACTGTTAATCTTTTGATTAAATGTAGACTTGGTGGCTTTAGCATAACTATAGGAATTGTTCTTATTATCGACTCTTGGCCAAGAAAACACCTGGCCCTTTTGAAAATCGATTAAGTCTCTTTCTAGTTTTTTCTTTTTGTCGAGTAGCAGTTTATTATCTAGCAGGGCAATCCTAGAAGAGATATCAGCAGATAGCCATTCCTTCTCGGCTGCACGCACTAGTTTTGCTAGTTCATTTTCAATAAACACTACTTCTTGTCTATAAGACGATTCAATTTGCTTATACTGTTCTATCAACAATTTAATATAGGCAAAGCTCGTCTCCAGGTTCAGCTTTTGCCACTTAGTGAGTAAATCAGGGTACACAGTACCAAAAGTAGGCATTTTAAGTATTCTTAGTCCTCTAGGTATTACCTTGAAAGATAGGCACGCTTCCATGTGTTGTCGCTGCCATTGAATACTCATTTTCTGTAGAATATTTTCCAGCTTACGAGTTTGCTGGATAATCTCAATGCTCTTATGCGTATCAATACCATTGAAGTCAGCACTTGTTAATTCATTCTCAGTATATCTCATCAAAGGATTCTCCGACATCTCCATAAGTCCTTGAAAGGTACTTACAAAACCGTCAGTACCTTTTGAATCAAACGAACTTCTTGTATCTGCCATGTCTCAGGGCCACCAAGACAAATAATTCAATGTGTAAAACAACAAAGTGGCACTGGGTAAACAACATTTTTGAGTTTTGAATGCAAAAGCTCCATATCCAATATGGAGTTTTTGGATGTACAAATAAGGAAAAGTGAAGGTGATGTACATTCAGAAATGTATAGGAAATCATGCTGGAAGAATAGCATCTTACATCGTACCAGCATGCATCCCAAGCATGTTGTTTCTAATATAGTTACAGGACAGGGTATAAGAGTTTCTAGACTTACTACAGATGAAGAAACATTCAATAGGACACAACAAGTACTAATGGAAAATTTTAAAACAAGAGGTTATGATACACTTGAGGTGAGTGAAGCTTTAATATCTGTTGATGTAAACAGGAATAATAGAGGGAAACCATATTTATATAGACAGAATAGAGAACAAGGTATGAGAGATAACAGCAATCATAAACAAAGTTTTAAGAGATTGACTATCCCTTACTGTAATTTAGATAAGAAAATAAAAGATGTAATCAGGAGAAACTGGAATATTTTAACAATAGATGACAAGATAGTAGAGATAGTAGGTGATAGACCCAGTTTCGCATATAGAAATATGAAGTCGCTTAAAAGATTATTATGCTATGAGAGTGAGGGTCCTAAACCTGTTAATTCAGTAAGAATAGGTACTTTTCCTTGCAGGAATTGTAACCAATGCCTTTTTATATCTGGCAGTAATCATTTTACACATCCAGATACTGGCAAGATCTATCACATGAATTTTTATGCTGATTGTAAGTCTAGAGACATTGTATATATTGCTGTATGTCAGACTTGTTCATGCTTCTGTGTGGGCATGACAAACAGGAGCTTGAGAGAGCGCATTAGAGAACATATATATGCAATACATAGAGAAAATGAATCTAATGCCCTAGCCAATCATATCTTACAACAAGGTACATCACATAAATTTAGTTTCACAGTGTTAGAATTAATTAGAAAATCTAATAGACTGGGCAATATTAGAAATTATACTGAAGAAAGGGAAAATAAATGGATTCTAAGGTTACAAGGACATAAAGGGCATGGTTTGAATGAACGTGTGACATTCAAGCCTTTTTTGGCAGCACGTCCATATGCACATTAAATTTCAATAAATTCTAATAAATACAGAAATATATGTGATTTTTAATATATTAATATATTTATATAATATATTTATTTGATATATCTTATGTATTAGATTTTTTAGATATGTATTGGAAAGTTTTTAATGAACGTTTTTGTAATATTAATTGACTTAGTTATCTGATTGGTTGATTGTATATTTGAACAGTATTCAAACAGCTTGATTCTATGGCAGTTATTTAAGTCTGATGAAGCGTTCCTGAAACGTGAAAGCGCTTACTAGCTTCAGCATTACAGTAAATTATTTTATTCAAGTTATTGGTCATGTTGAGCCTCATCTGTTCTTGGACTATTGGATTTGTGCATTGGTTGAAGGCTCTTTACCCAGTGCCACTTTGTTGTTTTACACACTTCTTTTAAACATAGAGATGGTATTGTGGCCCTATAGTATTGTTTTGCTGGCAGTATTACTTCTCATTATATCCGCGGTGGTACAGCGGTAGCGTTGCTGCCTCACAGTAAGAGGTTCTGCTGTTCGATTCTTGGCTGGAGTGCCTTCTGTATGGAGTCTGCATGTCCTCCCCGCGGTTGAGTAGCCTCCGAAAGATATGCATGAATGGGCATGCCTTTGCTGAAGGTTGGGTGTTGGGCTGGCAACTCGGCACCATAAAAATCGACTGCCAATCATTAGCGGGCCGGAGTTCCGCTGTGGAGACCCCTAACCGGGAAAAGCCAAAAAGACAAACATTACTTCTCATTATATTTTAAAACTGACTTAACTTTCTTAATGTAACAATTTTTTTATCTTTATGGAAAATTTAATATCGGCAGTTGAAAGGTGCTAAAAGGGGGAGGGATCACATTTTTTTACACTAACCTTATTTTTTTTTTTTAAGAGAAAGTTAAGTATACACTGCATTTTAATCATGCTTCTATTATTTTATATTTATAAAGGAGTTACCTTTTATATACAACTGCAACAAAATGGAATTTACTCAGTTTGTCAGTGATATGCATAATGATTTTGATTTGAAGTTTATGTTTGGATATTCTATCTATTAACTTTGATATTTCTTTAAATACGAGAATGGTTTGGGGACTAAACTTTATAGAAAAAATACCACTCCCGCTTGAATTTCCTACACAGTACTCATCCTGGTCATACTCTTAGTTTTCTGTCCCTTGGTAAATTGATACATGCTTAGAAAGCATGCAGTGAATGTCTGACTTCTACATGAAAGCTGCTTCAGTTATTGATTACTTTCTAGTTGTGGATGTAACAAAAAGAAGTTATGTCCTTACCATAACGTTCCATGTGGAGTGTTCATCTCGCCTTTGTTCTTACACACGGGTTCGGAGCCGATCCTCGGCTCCGAGTCGGCCGCATCGCAAAGCTCTGAATCTCAGAGAAGCTCGAGACCAGCCCATATCCCACAATCCTCCCTGCCATTACTCAGATCTAGTTTGCAAACAAACCAGACAAAAATCCAACACCTCCGGTGCAAGAACTATACACTCTCTCAGGCATTCAGAGACGCTCTCTCACCATAGCAATAACTAAGGGTAGAAACATATACCCCATGATACACGGGACCATATACCCCAGAAGGGGTTAAGACAAGTCGATCAGAATCTAATCCTACCAGTTCTTCCAAACACGTGGGGAGGGAATGTAAGAACAAAGGCGAGATGAACACTCCACATGGAACGTTATGGTAAGGACATAACTTCTTTATGTGAGAGTGTTCAATCTCGCCGTTTGTTCTTACACACAGGTAGCGTCCCTAGCTCCGTCATCCCGAGTGACTCATGGAAGAACGTTCCTAAGCACAGTGGAACCAAAAGATGTCCTGTCTTTGGAGACTTTGTCCACTCTATAATGAGTGATGAAAGTATGTGGCTTAGACCACATGGCTGCTGCACAAATAGTGTCCAAAGGCAAGCGAGCTGCATGAGCCAAGGAAGTGGAGACGGATCTAGTAGAATGGGCCTTAGGTTTGGTGGGTAAGGACTGATATGATTTAGAGTATACAAAGGCTATACAATCAGCAAGCCATTTAGATAATGTACGTTTAGTAATTGCCATGCCCTTTTTATTGTCTGCAAACGCGACGAAGAGCTGATCTGTCTTCCTGTAAGCTTTGGTCCTATCCGAATAAAATCTTAATTGCCTGTGAACATCCAACTTGTGCAGCATATACTCCAATTTGTTAGTATGGTTCTTGAAGAAGGTAGGGAGTTCTATAGATTGGTTAATATTCGTAACTGAACATACCTTTGGAAGAAAAGATGGATTTGTACGCAAAGAGACTATCTGGATGGAATATCAAGTAAGGTGGTCTGACCGATAATGCTTGCAACTCTGACACTCTTCGAGCTGAAGTCACCGCGACGAGGAACAGTGTCTTCCATGATAAGAACTTTAACAGACAGGACGAAGCAGGTTCAAAGGGTGGCAACATGAGTTGCGACAGTAACAAATTCAAGCTCCATGGAAAGAAAGGTTTTCTGACGGGTGGTCTAAGATGGAAGGTTCCTTTCATAAAGGCCTTATAACGTCTGTGAAACATAATGGGTGAACCCCTCCTCACTTATATGGAAGTTCGATGTGGCCGCCAACTGTACTCTTAGTGTGGAAGTAGATGCTCCTTCGTGAAAGCGGATAGATAAGAATTCCAAAACTTTATGTAGAGGAGCTACCAGGGGGTCTAAGTGTTGGCTAGACGCCCAGTACACAAAGCATTTCCACTTACTCCTGTAAAGTTTAGTAGTGGAAGCTTTATGAGAAGCAACCAGAATGTGTTGAACTGCCGGGGAGAGTAGATCAGACCTGGCTAGGCAGGGAAGCGGAGCAGCCAAGCTGCTAGTTTGAGGGACTGAAGAGACGGGTGAGGAACTCCCGACGAATGGGTCAGTAGATCTGGTACTAGGTCCAGAATCCACGGTTCCTCTGTTTGAAAGGCTCCAAGAAAGGGGAACCATATCTGCTGAGGCCAGAATGGGGCTATGAGTATTACTGTCCTTTCCAGGTTCCTGGCTTTCTGTAGAAATCTGGGTATCAAGGGAGTAGGTGGAAATGCATATAGGAGACCCGGGGGCCAATCGTGTATCAGTGCGTCCCTGGGGACATCCCCCGGAGGGGGTAGAAGGGCAAAGTAGCTTCTGCATTTTGCAGTCAACAGGGAAGCAAATAGATCGCAGCAAGGCTGGCCCCATTTGCGGAAGATCTTTTCCGCCGTCTGTAGATTGAGGGACCACTCGTGAGGTAACAGGATGGCTCTGCTCAACCTGTCTGCAATGACATTGGATGACCCCGGGATGTGCGTTGCTATCAGAAAGCGACCCGTGGACTCTGCCCATTGCCAAATTCTAATGGCCTCTCTGCATAATGGGTAAGACCTGCTTCCCCCTTGCTTGTTTACGTACTAGACCACAGACATGTTGTCCGTCTGAACTGCTACTGTTCCTAGAGGTAAGAGGGCGTGGAAGTGTTGCAATGCCAGGAACACCGCCCTCAGCTCCAGAACATTTATGTGTAGAGTGTACTCCATGTTGGGCCATTCCCCTTGGAATGTTCTTCCCTGAAAAAGCCCCCCCCCCCCCCTATCAGGGAAGCGTCCGTGGTTATTGTGGCCGTTGGACTGGGTAGACCAAACGGACGACCCATAGTGAGGTTCTGATTGTACACCCACCATGAGAGGTCCCATCTGCAAGAGTCTGTTATCAGAATCTCGTGCGCTAGGGGTAAGTGTTGGAACGACCACTGCGCGAAGAGCAGCCATTGTAGGATCCTCATGTGTAATCTTCCCATAGGAACTGCAATTAGTGATGCTGCCATTAGTCCCAAAACTTTCAACACCAGTTTGGCCGGGGCTTTCTTGCTCTCTAGTAGAAGAAGAACCTGCTGTTTGAGGGTTGACGCCCTTATTGGAGGGAGCTTTAGCAGTGTTAATTGTGTATCTAGGTCTGCTCCGATGAATGAAATATGCTGTGAGGGCGATAAGCAAGACTTTTCGAAGTTTATCGAAATCCCTAGGTGGGAACAAAGGTCGACTGTGTAGTCTCTGGCTTGCAAGAGACGACGCTCAGTGGTGGTGGTGAGGAGCCAGTCGTCCAGATAGGGAAACACCTGGAATCCTTGTCGTCTCAAGTGAGACGCAACTACTGCCATGCATTTGGTAAATGCCCTGGGGGCTGAGGTGAGTCCAAAGGGCAGAGCTCGAAACTGAAAGTGACTGGCTCCCAGCCGGAAGCGCAGGTGATCTCTGGACGGTCTGGCCATTTTGATGTGGTAGTACGCGTCTTTGAGATCTATAGAGCACATCCAATCGTCCTTCTGTAAGAATGGAAGGATCGATTGAAGCGTGACCATCCGGAACTTTTCCTTCTTCACGAAGGTGTTGAGATTGCTAAGATCTAAGATCGGTCTCCAGTCCCCTGTCTTTTTTAGAACTAAAAAGAACCTTGAGTAAGTTCCGGATCCTCTTTGGTCCGTCGGGACTGGTTGGATGACTCTGTTTTCGAGCAGCTTTGAAATTTCTACAGCTGCTGGGCTTCGCAGATGGGGTGGCACATCTGGAAACCTTCTTTGTAGAGGTGGAGTTGATGTGAAGGGGATTTTGTATCCTCTGGTTATAATGCTTTTTACCCAGGAATTCGAAGTAATATTTAGCCAGGCCAGTGGGTATAAAGTCAAGCGACCCCCGACTGCCTCCAGAGCAGGACAGTCGGGCCTCCCTTCAGGAGTGCTGGAAAGGCTCCCTAGGGACGGAATCCCTGTCGCCTTGGTTATGCGGACCCCCTCTGCCGCCGGGGCAGCGATTTCTACCCCCCTCTGCTTCTGGAGGGGGTATCACTCTGTGTGGCTTGGAAAAAATCTCTGATTCTTACGGAACCACATTTTCCCGCCTCGTTGCCCTTTGGGGTACAGTCTAGTAGGAGCGGAAAAATAGACCCCGACAGCAGACAGGGTCTTTCCCTCTTGCTCACACCCAGTCAGAGTCTCCTTAACCTTGGGCCCGAAGAGTGTGGCACCATCAAAAGGGGCATTGGCAAAGGAAGATTTGAAGGCTTCCGCAAAGGAGCACAGCCGCATCCAGGATTGTCTTCGAAGAGCAATCGCTGAAGCTGCAGCTCTACTCGATCCTTCAGCTGCATACGAGATGAGCCTCATGGATGAGTTTACTATGGAGGTAAGGGTGTTAAGTTGTGCTGTTACCTTATCTGAAACAGCAGCATCTGTGTTACCCTGGAGGGTATCTGTCAGCTCCTTGATGAGAACCCTCTGCATACGTGTGAAATGAGTCAAATAGTTTAGCGAATGCATGGAAAAAGTCGCTGAACTAAAAACACACTTCCCATATCTGTCTATAGTCCTAGAGTCCTTATTAGGAGGATGAACAGATGAGTAAGACTCAGACATCAACTTTTTCGTGGCTGCCGCCACCACCATAGCGTCGACTGGAACTCCCTTGGTGAGATAAGTTTTATCCTGGGGGGCAGTGATAAACTTGTTTGGTTTTCTAGGGACTGGTTCCACTGTGTCAGTTGCCTCCCACGCCCTTCGCGCAATCAATTCCATTAATTCATCGAAGGGCGGAGTCACCCAGGAGGTAGAAGGTTGAGCCCCAAAAGCCTTCAGCAGCACTGACTCGTCCTCAGTGGGGGCTAGGGATTGCCAATCACCCCTCTGTTTCAAGATCTCCAGGATGTCTGCAAATGACACATCCTCAGAGGGTGACTTGGGGGACCCCTCTGCCTCATCCAAGTTGGTATCAGACATTAGAGATTCCTGTGGGGAATCTATGTGCCTCCTCTTGCACAACCATTTCCTCGGGACCTCATCAGAGGGGGCTTCTGGTGAGGCCTCCAAGGAACAGGGGGAACCTTCCGGGGGTGGCTGAGGCAATGGGGCTCTATGCTTTGGATGGGTCGTGGGAGCAGAAACAGAAAGTGTCCCTTTTGGGGAAGGAGAAGATTCCCCTGATGAAGTGGTTGTATGTGCAGACAATACTTTCCTCATAAGGTCAAAAGCCCGCGAACCCCGGGCCGAGGACTCCCCCGGTTCCAAAGAACACGGGAGCATCCCAGACCCAGGGGCCGTGGGCTCTGACCCCAAGGATGGAGCCGAGCCAGTCTGCGCCGAGGCCCCGAGAGGGAGAGTCGGCACCGACAGGTCAGTACGACTCTCGGTCCTGGAACCGAGGAGAGACTGTCGGCTCCGCGACTCCCCTACCGGTTCCGAAGGAGTCGAAGTCAATGGTGTTGATCGTGCAATGGACGGTTTCGGCACTGAGGGCTCCACTATCATCAGGTCATCCTCTCCCTGCTCTGAGATCTGGATGGGTCTCGAAGGAGGACCCGTTGGAGATATGGGGAGGCCTTCTAGTTTCGACACCAACTGGGAGGAAACTGCAATCAACTTGGAAAGGGCCATGTTTTCCATGAGTTTCTGCACGACACGATCCACATCTGTCTCAGATAACGGTCTGGAAGAACGGGTCGAAGGAGCTGAAGGTGGCACCGACCGAAGAATGGACGGTGGTGGCAGCTCCAACACCGGTTCCAAGATCTGGGGCTCAGTGAAAGATAAACGTTCGATGCTCAGCCCCGAGGTATGTGGAACCAGCGAACGAACCCTAGAAGATGAACTCGGAGCCGATGACATGGGCTCCAACATCTTCGACCCCTTCGAGGATTTAGAAGCCTGATCCAACTTGTCCAAAGCCTCTTGAAAGGCAGGCTTAAGTAATCCTCTGTCTATAAGCTTCCTGCGTCTATCTGTCATGACCCTCCCGCTAAAAGAATGACAAATAGAACAATCCTCTTGAAGGTGGAGAGGGCCAAGACAGTAAACGCAGGAAGCGTGATTGTCAGTAATGGACATTTTCTACCCACACTGACATCTCTTAAAGCCGGATTTAGCTTTTTCCGACATGACTAAACATAAAAAAACACTTCACTAGGCAGATACAAGAGAAAAACAACTATTAATCACTAATTCCTATATATATATATATATATATATATATATATATATATGTCTAGAAAAACCCTATATAAGTATACAAAAAGACACTTCACAAACCACACCTAGAGAAAAAAGGGTTAGGCCACAAAAAGGTGCCTGAAGAATAAAAGGGAATATATAATGATAATAAACACACACACATCACTTCTATATTATACTAAGAAATATAAACTTATTTGAGCAAAAAAAATAAGCAGCTTATCTGAAAACTGTAACCAATTATCAAGTTTTTTTCTGCTCCGAGCTCTCCTCGATCCGATCTGTTGCAGTGGCAAACTAGATCTGAGTAATAGCAGGGAGGATTGTGGGATATGGGCTGGTCTTGAGCTTCTCTGAGATTCAGAGCTTTGTGATGCGGCCGACTCGGAGCCGAGGATCGGCTCCGAACCCGTGTGTAAGAACAAACGGCGAGACTGAACACTCTCACATTAGGCAATTACAAGGATTATTGGAAAAGAAGCCGCAGTGGTACAGCGGTAGCATTGTTGCCTCACAGCAAGAGGTTCTCCTGTTCGATTCACGGCTAGAGTGTCTTCTGTGTGGAGTCTGCATGTCCTCCCCACGGTCGAGTGGCCTCCAAAAGACATGCGTGAATAAGAATAAGAATACGAAATGGGGTGTCGCTATGGGCACCCCTTGTGCTAATTCCTATGCAAATTTAGTTATGCACATTTGGGAGTCAAGCCATCTACATAATAGTCCATATATAAATAGAGTTAAATTATATAGAAGATTTGTGGATTTTATGTTTTGGGATGGGGATCATAACTCTTTGCTCCAATTCATACAGCAGTTAGAATTAACTACAGATTTTTTGAAATTTACTGTTACTAGCTCCTATGATCGTGTTGATTTTCTTGATGTATCTGTTTACAAGAATCAGGATGGGAATGCTCATACCACATTTAGAAAATCATGCTGGCGGAATGGGCTTTTGAGCCATGATAGTATGCATCCCTGTCACATTTTTCCAAATATTATTAAAAGCCAGTATATGACAGTTCAAAGGATATGTGAAGGGAGTGAGACCCTTAATTCGGAGATGCACAAAATGAAAAACATGTTTTTGGATAGAGGTTATAAGAAGAACATGATACAGAGAGTGGAAAGGGATATAACAACACATGTTAATAATGTGCAGTCTGAAGCTGCAGTTATTTCCCCATCCAGTAACAATGTTCAAACACGGAATTGGAAACATTTTTCCTTTACCACGGACTATACTAGTAACAACAAAGTGGTAAAAGATATTGTTCACAAATATTGGCCACTTTTGCTCACTGATGACTCCACCGCTAGAACTGTAGGTGAGACTCCACATTTTACATTTCGCAATAATGCTAACTTGAAACAGCTTTTATGTAAGGATAAGAGGAACAAGCATTCTATAGAGAGCAAAAGATTAGGTACTTATGCATGTAGGAAGTGCAAATTTTGTGATGATTTATGTACACAACAAATATTCAAATGTCCCAACACTTTGTTTAAATTTGAACCCAGGTTCTATGCTGATTATGTTACTAGTAATCTGGTGTACTTGGCTACGTGTGATATATGCCCATGTTATTACGTGGGCAAAACTACTCAGAGGCTGAAGGAACATACAAGTACACATCTGTATGAAATACGCAAAAAGAATGAATTGAATGCTTTGGCCAAGCATGTAATGATATTTCCTGAACACCAGTTTTTATTTAGGGTTTTACAACCAGTGTACAATAATATCACATGGGGTGATACCAATAACTTCCTTGAACAACAAGAACTTCATTGGATACTGAGGTTACAAGCACATAAATATCCATGAACAAATCGCAGTATCTCTATTAAGCCTGTATTAAAGGAACGCAGGCTGAGAAAAGTTTGAATTTGTGTTTTATGTTTTTAATGCTCAATTGATATTCAATTGTTATGAGCTGTTGATTGGTTATACTATTGTATTTAAACTAAAGGTTTTCATCTGATGAAGCGTACTTGATACATGAAAGCGCTTGTCCTATTGTACGGTTTATGTCAGTATTAAGAGAGACTTTTTATTGCCGTGGCTGTCCTACTGGTATGTTGTTATCAGGTAAGGTTTAAGTCTGAAGAATTTATAATTCTGGTTATGTTTGTTTTGCAGATCTGCACGAGGTTCTATCAGGGTGGGGCTTGACAATGCCTTATATGCCAGACATAGATCTCTCCTCAGCAACCTGAAGAAGACAGAATACAAGGATAGGGTTTTCTAGTGGTCTGCACAGGAAGTGTTACTTATGCCCTGTATTCTTTTAGTGAGGAATCTCTGTGGACGTCCCAATTGTTGGATGTGCCTGGTTAGATGCATACCAAAGGCGGGCACTGTACTGTCAATGACGGTCCCACTGTATTTGGAATTCATCAGAACTATGACCTCCTTGGACCTAAATGCCATACCTTTGCTCATAAGTTGCACAACATAAAATGATTGCCTCACTACTGTAGACACATGATGGTCAAAGGCTAGATTATTGTCTACATGTGCCCCCAAGTCCCTAACTATTGGGTCAATCTTAGGGGTGTGTTGTCAATATGAAAGTTACCAGGGCTGGATGATTTCCCAAAGGATACTAATATGCATTTCTTGGCATGTGGTTGTAGTCCATTGCTCTGGCACCAGTTAATAGTCTATGTCAGCCCTTCCTGGAGAACATTTGAGTCGATGGGGGATTCTATGGCTGCTCCTAATTTGCAATCATCTGTAAATTTAGTCAGCCAGAGGCCCCTGACATTCACCTTGACTTCAGAGAATTAAATACCAAAAAGTAGCAGTCTCACAACTGATCCCAGAGGGACTCCACTTATGACAGCCCTCTCTGTAGAGGTGGATCCCCCAATTCTAACTTCGTGGGTCCTGTCTGTAAACCAGATGGCTATCCACCAGGTGACATAAGGCTTTATACCTAACCTTTTGAATTTGTCAATAATGCCTGAGTGGGGTATTGTGTCAAATGCCTTGGCCAGGTCAAGGTAGGCACTGTGAACCGTTCTGTCTTTATCCATTACTTTGGTGACCTTCTCAAAGAAGAAACCAAACTGAGTTGGGTCTAATTTCTGGAGGTTTCCTATGTCATTACTGATCATTTCTGTGATAATTCTTTCCATGGCTTTGAATCTGAGAGCAGGAAGAGACTTGTAGATGACCCAACTTTGTGCTGAGGGATGACTGTTGCTGTTCTCCACTCATGAGGTATGAACCTGTTTGGAGGCTAAAGTTAAATATCAATTCCAGAAAGCCTGATATGCCATGTTTCATACTATTTAGAAGGCATCCTGGGATATTGTCTGGGCCCACTGATGCAGTGTTCTTGGTATTAAAGAGAGCATTGAGGACCTGTACCCTAGAGATAATAGGGGGAGTTACATTTGTTATTTCCTATGGGGAAGGTGGCAGAGAGAAGGGAGGGGTAAAGTTAGAGCTGAAGTTGTTGGCCAGTAGGTTTGCTATATCTTCTAGCTCAGAATAGGTAGCTCCATTGACCATGAGCTCCGCACACAACCATGTACTGGCTTTGAGGTTATGGAAATAGCTAAAGAACGCCTTGTAGTTGCCCTTGGCTTGGGAGGACAAATTTACCTCAGATTGGCTTTGGTAGAATTTATTTGTCCTCTGAGTTATTTGTTTAGTTGGAAGAGAGTGTTTTGATTCTGCTGGGTGCTTCACCTACGTTTTGCCATGAATTTCTTCCCTCTGTTATACAGTCTATTGATGATGTAATTCCAGCAAGGTAGTGTGTTTTTTGGATTAGTTCTGTACTTCTTCTTGGTGGGTACAGCTGCCTTTATGCAGCTATTAACATGATTACATAAGGATTATGTGAACAGTTCCCCATAGGTTGTAGTGTTCTCAGGGTTCATGGGGGCTCGAAATTTTGAGAGGTCATCACTTAATAGTAAGAAGTTAGCCTTAGAGGAGTTTCTGATCGTTGCAAGGTTTATTTTTACTTCAAAGAACACCATTTTGTGGGCTGACCTTACCACAGAAGACATTACACTAAGGGGGTTTGCAGCACTCTCCCATATTAGTGAAGAAAAGATCTAGTATATTTGTATCCCTGTTAGGCATATTGACAATCTGGTCCAGGGAGTTTGTGTGCCTGCACATTTAGTGTCATATATGATTTCCAGTTAAGAGTGGGGTAATTAAAGTTGCCCATAAGTATGGTATTGGGTTGGATGGTGAGTGTTTCCAATAAGTCTAAATACATGATATGGATTTCCTGGGTTATGGGGGGACCTATAGCTTGCAAGGAAGTGGTATGTGATTTTACCTATAATGATTTGAATATGTCAAAGCTCAAGTGCACAGTCCTGTTTGACCAGCCTTCAAGTATATTTATTTTTGATGTAAATCAAGATAATTCAGCTTTTAGTCCCTGTCTGTGTAGTAGCTGGCCTAAATGGGTGGAAGTCATTATAGCCTTGCACTGTTCATGTGCTCTCTGCAGCTTTAAACCATGTCTCAGTGACTGCACAAATGTAAGCATTCTCTAGGGTTAGGAGAGCTTATGGGGAGGGGAATTTCTTGTTTAGGTTCCTAGCAGTAACATCTTTAGATTTTCTTGACTTTGATTTGCAATGCCACAAGTACTTTTAGTTTGGCATTGCCTAAAAAAGGCACTATGAGGTAAGGACAATGTTTTAGCTAATATTCAAAAGCCTAGAAGGGAGAGATGTAGACCATCCCTGGTAAAGCAACGTGGTATAGTGACCATCCCCTTCCATGCTGATAAATACTGCACTCCCTTAGAATGACAGCAGCACCTAAGCCAATTATTAAAGTCAGTCATCTTCTGTTTCTGTTATGGCATCTTCCTGGGAAAAGGTAAAATGGTGCTCAATGCTTGGCTAATACCAGCCTTGGACATATATTCCAAAACCTCCATGATGTCTCTTCTTCATATAGTCTAGGGAGGAACTTCTCAAGTTATTTACACCCACACGGACTATGACAGAGTTATACTGGTACTTGTGGCCCAGTGACATGAGTGTGTACTTAATGTGGCAGATCCCGGCCTCTTTGACTTTCTCCTTACTCAGCCTGGTGAGAGGGACATTAGTGCCTTTCACACTTGAGTCTCCAATGACCATAACGTTGGATTGTGTGGTGGTTTGCCTTATGGGCTTAGAAGTACAGGCTCCATGAGATATGACTATGTACTGATGTTGGTGTTGTTTTGAAAGACAGCATTTGTGGCTGCTGAAGAATTTTGTTGTGTGTACTTCATCTAGGAGGTCTTTGGGGATTAGGAGGGTTACATTTAAGTGCCTCAGCATATGTGGGTCTAAGTGCCTGCTTTGAACTGTGTGTGATGGGTGCAGTGTGTACACTACTAACAACCTGATTGACAGCAGACTTGCTATTATATGAGAGCTTTGTTTCCAGTGACATTGTGTAAATACACCTAACATACCATGTCAGTTTGTTTGAGAATTAGCTGATTGTCAGTAAACATTAGGCAATTTCTACATTGCCTCAGGATGCCCATGTCCACCAAGCTGGTAAGAGAGATAGCGGGGAAGTCATACCCATAGCAACAGGCCCTTTTTTATTGATTACATGGCTGCACTGAGAACATAGATTAACGCCAGGAGTATCTGGCCTGCAACTCTGGGGGCAGTGCTTGTCACTGACAACTAGTTGCCCTGTGTGGGCGCTTTTACAGGAAAAATGTCAATTCCAGCTATGTGTATACACAGTACACTGCCATACACCTGAGGGGAATCTAGTAAGTACACCCGGCTGATTTATGGATGAGGTGTTTAGGTAAATATTTTGAAGTTAGGTTAGCAGCAGCTAATCAAGCAATGCTTACTGAAAAAAAGCATTAGCTTTGTCAAGAATGATGAAAAGAGGGGATTCACCTGATTGGCTACTGTTTGGCTACTACTAGTGCTGGTCTTGGTACAACTTCACACTGCTGGATACAATGCTCCTTTGCATCTTCTCTCACCAGAAGCAAAACAGTAGCACCAGTCCCAAGATGAGCAGCAGCCCACAGGCTGTCTGGTGATCAACAGTCTTATCTCAAGATGACGCATGGGTCTGTAGGCTTGTTATAGACAGCCTTCTCCTGGTCAGTGCCTTGAATAACAACCAGACCAATCAGGAAGGTCCAACACAGACATTAACTGCCCAAACAGAAATGGGCAGGAATCAATTCTCTCTGCTCCTTCTCTCACCTGGAGCAAATTATAAGCACAAATTCCAAGATGGCAGCTATGAAGCAGTTATCAGGCTTTCTGGTGATCAGCAGTCTCCTGGAAAGAACATCCCTATTCTCTTCTCACCAGGAACAAAACAAAAGCACTAATCACAAGATGACTACTGAGAGGCAGATTGTAGGTTCTCCAATAATTGGTTTCCTTGGATAGATGTTGCAGATTTTAAAGGTAAGATGGAAAACCTGGGTTAATAAATCAAGAGTTGCGGTCTGCACTAAGTAGTTAGATATAAAAGAGGGAGTAACGTATGCCTTAACAATCTAAGTAGAGGGTCACTAATTTTAAAAGAGCGAGATACATTGGAAGGGGGTGGGGACTTTGTATTCTGGATGTATGGAATTCAGTGGGATGGCCAATAATTTTAAACAGCTGAATGAGAGTGATTTTCATAAAATGATAATGTTGTACTTACTCTCAATAGCCAAAGAAAGAGGACAGGGAAGGAAATGTGTACTCAAATTAACATAAGGGACAGGCAACTACAAAGACTGTTGAGTTCAAAAACACAACACCGCCAGGGTGGGAGACTGGGAGAAAATTAAATTTTTGTGCGATTCACAAGAGAAACAGCTGTGCTCTCTTTCCTAGTTTAAATATGCAATTAAAAGCAGAATACAGGTAAAACACAGAGTAAAGAAAATACACCACGATATACAAAATAGAAGACAATGAAGCAATACAAAATACAAGAAAGCAAAAACAAACTAACCTTTCTCTCACAGCGATCTATTGCAGATCTGAGTGAGAATTTCTAGATGTCTACTTTGGGACTGACCATACTGCCCAGAGTACAGTCACTGTTCATTTAGTGATCAGATTTTTTATTTTTTTGGTGGAGGGAGTCATGAAAGTGATCCCATTCTGTCTGCAACCCTTAAAGGTAGACCTAAAATCTCCTTTTTAAGGAACATGAATTAACGTGATTATTTAGTACAAAAAGACCTCAGGCTAAACCATGGGTCAGTAGTGTTGGTAGATTTAGACTTGGGGTTACTATGTATGTAATAAATGTAATGTATTTTATTTTGTTTCACCATTGTACAAAATTAATAATCTTGAATTTGTTGTTAAAAGTAGTTTGAATTGTCTAAGGGAATGATATACACTATATGGTACGACTGTAAATTTTATTATACTGATACCACTAGATAGTTTAAATGTAAAATGCAAGAACATTTAAGTAACATTACACCTAATAACATTTAAAATCCAGAAGGTGAATATTTTTTAATGTACAAAATAAAAACATTTCAGATTTCAAGTGCACTATTCTTGAGCAGATAGTTTTGAAAGAAAAGGAAATCACTTGTTTTTATGCTTGGACACAAGAAGCTATTTATATTTCAAAGTTTAGTACATTAAAACCTAATGAACTTAATCAAGAAATCAAATGGAAATTTCTTCCGAATTAATATGACTGGTTGATTTTTTGATTCTAATATTTATGGGATTTAAGATGTATGTTTTTGATTTGAGATGTGCGTTTTATATGTTCCTTCACTAGATGTGCTAGGAGTTTTTACGGAATAAAAGTTTTGTTTCAAGAACTTGATGTTTCACTTTTCATACAGCTTCACTGTTTTTCTAGTAGTAAAGTGGTCAGGTATTTTATTTTTGAGAATAACAGTAAAATAAGAGAGGGAATGATGCTATGATAGAAGGAGAGAGAGGTTTGTGCTGGTGCCATGGATGGAAGAAAGTTTTAGTGAATAAAGTTTAAAGGGAGTAGTTATAGAAACAGTTGAGGTACATGGAAATAGAGTTGTGTTGCATCTTTAAGAGTACAGTAAAGTGCCATGCAAAGAGAGAGACAGGATGACTATAAATGAAAAGATATGGAGGGTTGATGACAGTTTGTCTGCACATTCGTAGTCCTGAAAGAGATCACAATGGCACAGATCAACAGAGAAGGATGTTAAACAAATCACTGCTAAAGGTGTCATTACTGCTAGGTAATCACTCTTCCACCATTCAGACTGCTAGTAGATATTAAAAAATAAATCATCAAATTTCCCTATGGTAGGTGGCTGTTTAAAAGGAAATATAACACCTAGCAATGAGGAGGTGAGACGTACTGTGAAGCTACTCAGCTGTGCAGGTTGAATGAGCACTGTAGACCAATGTATAAACTTACTTGGCTGGTAGTGATGGACACACAGCAGCTAACAGTATTATTCAGGGTAAGTTAGTTTTAAACAAGACATAAATCAGGTTGCAAGCATACACATCATTACTTTAAGTAGTTTTATGGATAATAAAAACAAAGCATGGAAAGCTATGTGCCAATTGTGCTCTCACAAACAAACTGTAGGTCTTAGTTTACAGTGCAGTTCAATCTGGGGGTGGGGCTAAGGCAGTTAATACACTGAAATGGGATATAGCTCAGAGGTAAACCATTTGACTACAGACCAAGAGAATCCCTGGTTCAGTCCAGGTGCCTACATTGGAAAGGCTTTTTTGTCTGACATTTGGGAAAGTTGATTTAGGTTATAAGTTGTTAATCAGCAACTTCCTGTAGTACAGGATTTGATTCCTTTGGCCTTCATTTGCTTACTGTGTAACCTTCAGCAAGTCACTGAACCAGACAGTGCTTTGGGGCAATCGGGAATTTGAGCTAAGCCCTTTAATGGTTTGCTGGACTACCTGCTCAGTAACTACTATGAACACAGGTGTCTTTGGTACTACAGTCTTTTGTTAAAAGAAGAACCTGTAAAAATAGGAGAGGAGGTATAAGATCCTTACCAGAGAAAGCAGTGCAGAGATACAAATGGTGGAAAAAAAATTATATATACTATAAACAAGGATGTATAACAATTAAAGATGGAAGGTTAATGGAGTGAGAAAGGCTGTGTGAAGACAGTGCATGGAGTGCAGAGATGACACTTCAATATTAGGGAAAAAGATATACATGCTCTCTGTACCACAAGGGCAAACAACACTGCAGGTAAATCTCTTTGCTCTCATATTATAGCTAAGGCCTGGAACAACCCCCCCCCCCCCATTACCTCTACCACAAATATTATACAATTCAAAAAATGACTTAAACCACATCTCCTGGCAACTTGGATCTGCCCATGTATAACTTAACTCACTTCCTCCTGTCACTGGACTTCTCTAACCACAACTGAACCAACTCACAATATATGCCTGATTTATTTACACCTTACATACTACGTCAAGTATCTTAGTCTCATAACCATTTTAGCTAACAAGGATCTAGCCTATTATGTTAATTCTTGGAATTTGTCCTCTCAAAGCAAGTTACTATTAGTCATCTCTACTGTTGTATTAACTTTGAAAATGTGACTGTTATTCATGTACTATCTGTAATTTGTTACTGTTCTTATTATTTTTCGGAGCTTCAAATAATACTAACACACTCTCTCTCTCTCTCTCTACAGTGAGACTGAATCACAACAGAGCAAGCACCAGCCCAGCTGCTGTTATACGTCTTGCACTATGGATTCACAGCAGATACAGCAGGCTGACATAGAACAGCAGCAGAAAGTAAAACAGCTTTGTTTCTGGTTGCTCTCCAGGCCTCTTAACTGTCTCAGAGTTACTTTGTCCTTTGAAAATGTTTTGATTTTTTGGGTAAATCAAAAAGGATTACAGTCTGTCAATAAGGACAGACAGAGTTTCATTCTTATTGTACAGAAAATGCATAATGATGCAAAATGTACAACTGTGCACACTTACCATAAACCACAAACTTAGACGTTTGAGTGCATTCACTGTTGGAGTCTGACCTGTGGAATTTCACACAGTGGAAGCCCTTGCCCGGCCCGACTACCAGAGACTCTTTTTCCCTCCTGCAGGAACCAGAAACACCTTATCCGATGTCATTACACTTGAGTAGACAGGAAGTTGGATGGTGCCATGATCTCATAACATTTTTGCCCCCCAGCATGCTTCTGAGATCAGAAGTCTGAGACAGTGGATTCCAGGACAGTAGAGAAGGAGAAAGGGGAGGGGATCACCCACATTTATACAGCGCAGGCCCTAGCTCATGCTGAAGACCAGAGGGGAAGGAGGGAGGGAAATAACACTGCAACAGTGAATACACTTGAACATCTACATTTATGGTAAGTGTACACAACTGTATTATGTTCAGTGCGTTTCACTGTTCCAGTCCTGACTTGTGGGATGATTCCCAAAGGAGAAATAATGGTGGATGGAAGAGTTAGGGAGAGGCAAGGATGCCCTGCAAAATGGCAGTGGCAAACCCTGTTCTGGATTTTGAAAAGGTAGGAAGATGGTAATATTTTTAAAGGTATGCACAGAGGACCAAATAGCTGCTTCCAAGATGTCCTTAGTGGCCACCCCTTTAAGAAAGGCAGTAGAAGTTGCAGTGGCCCTAGATGAATGTGTCCTTACAGCCTTAGGAGGCATCTTACAACAATGGTTGTAGCAAAAGGAGATACAGTAGGAGTTCCATTTTGAGATGATTTGCTTGGAAACTGGTTTCCCTTCAGAGGAATTAGCAAAAACTACAAACACTTGGTCTGATCTTCTGGCAGGCTTCATTCTATCATAACGCAGTTGCTTATAAACAACCAAAGAATGGAAGATCCTTTCTCCCTTGTTTGGAGGTTGGGAAGAATGTAGGCAAGTGTATGGACTGATTTAAAGTCTCCATCAGCACCAGGGTTAGCCCAGACTGAGAGTCAGTGTGGGTGGAAGATGATGAAGAGCACAAACGTACAAACACAAGGGTCTGAAGCTCAGACACCCTTCTGGCTGAGGTAATGGCTAGTAGAAAGGCAGTCTTCCAGGTCAAGAATTTTAACTCAGTAGAATCAGCCAATTCAAAGGCTGGAAAGATAAGTTTCTCCACAACAAAACTGAGGTCCCAAGGAGGCCTAATGTGGACAATTCCTCTCAGAAACTGTTTCATGAGGGGGTGTAGTAAAGAAGAAAGTTGAGAAGGCAGGCAGGCAGACATAGCTGAAGCACACACAGATTTTAATGGAGGAGTATGAGAGACCTTTTTAAAAAAGGCTGGACAAATATGACAGGATAAAATGAATCTGAGCTAGACAAGGACTTTGTCCCTTTTATCTGCACAAAAAGGTGAATCTTTTCCATTTGCCAGAGTAGGATTTCCTAGTGGTAGGTCTCCTGGCCTCTTTCAGAATGTCCAGGAGCTGTTTGTCAAGGAGTGGTTCCTTCCATGTGATAAAAGTAACATCCATGCTGACAATCTGAGTGTCTGCAGGTTGGAGTGTATTATCTAACTCCTGCCCTGTGTTACTAGGTCCACTCTCTGTGGCAGCTGCCATGGCTCCATGCTGGTTAGGCTAATCCGGAGCTATAAGAATTACTCTTGGTCCTCTTCCCTTATCTTTAGCAATACCCTGGGGAGCATTGGTACTGGAAGGAAGGCATAGAGGAAAAGGCCTGTCCAAGTGAAAGAGAAGGCATGTGTCTTCAAGGCTGACTTCACTGTATTCCTGGAACAAAACTTTTTCAAGTGAGCATTTCCTTTGGTGGCAAAAAGGTCTATTAGTGGCACACCCCACTTTTTGGCTATGCTGAGAAAGACTTCCCAATGCATTTGCCACTCATGGGGGTCTGACAGGCTCCTGCTGATGTGATCCGATGAAACAAGGAGGTTGGACCTGAAGAAAGTCCTTTATGGTCTACATGAACTTGGCCTTATCCTCCATTTTCTTAAGGACAGCTTCAGCCTTGGCATCAAAGATAAAAGCTTTGTCTAATGGGGTGTCAAGAAGACTAGATTTGAAGTAGTCTTTGGGGGACTGTTCCCTCAGCCAAGCATGTTTTCTGATGACGGATTCCATGGCTGCAGTCCTGCTGGTGGCTTCCAAGGCATCATAGCCACAGTGCAGAGACCATTTAGCTACCTAAGAACAGGAGTTGCAAAGACTAACAATTCCTTTGAGAGGCCCTTGTTTTCACTGCACATCAATTTGTTTCATCTGCTCAAGAACAGTTTCTTGGTACTTAACCATATGAAAGTGGCAGTTCAATGCTCTTATGATGAAGGTAGCAGAGGTGTAGACTTTCTTTCCAAATCTGTCTAAGGTCCTGCCTTCCTTGTCAATATGCAAAGGATTTTTGAAAGAGCTAGCGTTTGCTCCCTTAGGGCCTAGAGTCACAAGTCCAGAGTCTGCCAAATGGTTCTTAGATGTTTGTGGGAATCTAGAACCCTGTAAAATCTGTCATGTTTTCAAGGAGGAGGGGGCAGAGTCTGGTTCCAAGAAGAATCTTGGAAGACATTGTCTAGCACCTCTAAGACAGGGGGTATGGCAAGGGGTTCATGCTCAGGGAGAATGAGAAATCCCCTAATCCTTTTCTTTGACTGTGGGTAGTCTTGTGCTTCCCATCTGAAGTGTTCCTGTAAAATAAACATCCTCAGGGGGAGAAGATGATGCAAGGTTCTCCTTTGAGTCAGAATCTCCATAGGAGGCAATGGAAACACCAGCTTCAAATGTGGACTCTTCCTCACCAAATTCATCATCTGAGTTCAAAGAATCAGAAAATTCTTCCTGATGGGTGTCTCTCTTTCTTTTACTTTTGGAGGACTCATGGAGAGGGAGGTGTCTGGAACTAACAAGGGAGATCAAATCTTCACCCAGCCTTACAAGGTCCTGTTGGTAGGCCTAGGAGGAGACAGGGTGGGAGTAGCTTTGTTGAGAGCAGCCCTCAGCTTTGGTCCAAGGCCGACTTGCACTCCTGAATGGACAACCGATTCCCGCATCCAAAAACCTGTGGTATTGTTCTGACGAAGCAAGGAACCGTTGTTGGTCTTTGAACTGTCATCAGAAGCTGCAGCCTGCATAGTTGTTCCAGATCCAACCAACGAACTGAGTCCTTCAGCTTGAAAAGAAGTTGAGGGATCAGGAGGCATATCTGACTCTGAATGGGTCTTGATAGAAGCCTGTGCCACCACCTCAGTCATAAAAGGATGCTGCAAAAGTGTCTCACCTTCAACTATAACAAACCTAGAAGGACTGGCTGGCTGCAAGTGAGTATACTCTAAGGCCCTAAACCTTTTTTCACCTAGGGAGATCTTCAGCTCGACTGATAGATGCCATAGTATGAGAATGGCCTGACGACTCATTAAGATGCCTAGCTCAGATCTCAACCCTATGCTTAATGATTCTACTATTAAATCAAGCATAAAACTGACAGTTGGGGATGTTGTGCTCCAGCCCCAAAAAAGTCATAGAAAAGGAGTGAAAGTCCTGGTGTGGCACCTGTTTGCCACAGCACAGACAATTATTCAATTATTAATTTTCTCTGACATCAGTCAAATGATACAGTAAAGTTTCCCCAACAGAGTAAGTAGCTTTCAGGATTCTCCTTTTTCTGGTGTAGACCAACTGACACACTGACTGGCATTCTGCTTCAGGCTCCGACAGCAAAAAAGAAATGAGATCATGACATCAGGTGACTCAATTTATAGCCAAGCGTAGTGATGTCAGACAGGGCGTTCGGTGGCTTCTGGAAGAGGGAAAAGAGAAAAAGAGTCTCCGGTACATGGGCTGGCCAATGGCTTCTACTGCAGGAAATCCCACAAGTCAGGACTGCAACAGTGAAACACAATGAATATCCTATTGTTCTGCTAAGTTATTAATAGCAATACTTAAAGATACAGTCCCTGATTTTGATCCTTTTACCCCCCCATTACTATTATTATTAGATTTGTTCAATATTTGTATACAAAGAAGATGAGAGGTATGTTGCTGTCTGACAGTGCTAAGTACTTTACCAGCTTTCAAAGTTGATAACGCACCAGATACTCCTACACTTTTTTTCTGAAACTTGCAGTACATAGAGCAGATAAAGTTCTATGCACTTCAAAGAATTATGATTGGGTCACTGACCATAAGCTTGTTTAATGTGCTCTTGACACAGATGCCTTGATTCACCTAGTGAAATTCTTGTCACCCATGTCTCGAGCACATAATAAGCTGGTTATGACTGGAGACCCAATTATAATCCTGTATACTGCAGACTGTAGATGACTGAATCCAAACTGTCACATTTACCAACAGTCAGTCAGAGAGATAAAGAACATCGCCTTCAGATAATTTCATAATATTCTTGCATCACAGTACTGCAAAGTAAAATAAAAATGCACATAACATAATCCATATATGCTATATCAGCAATGCTGCAGAATCAGTTCATGTTATTGATTAACAATTTTGTAATTTCAGAAAGCATAGTTGTGTAAGTGTAAGAACCTACCATAACAGTAGACTGTCCAAACTGATCAATGTTGCAGTACTGCTGACATATGATTAAGTATATTGCCCAAGAATATCATACATCAGGTCTGTACAACAAAGCTTTCTCTCGCACCATATGGCAGCCACATGACCTAGGAGCAATAAAGCATGCTTGTACATAAGGGACACATGGGCACAAAGTTTCAGAGAACTGTCTTGCCCCTGACAGAAAACTGAGGCAATAAAGCAGAGGAACCACATTCAAATCAACACAGAAAAATCAACACAGACAGAAAGCGTGAAAAAAATAGAGGGTTCCACCCTGACCAAAAAAAAAGGGAATAAAATAAAAAGAAAGGGGAGAAACAGGGAGGGTACAAATACTGCAACAGTGGTCTATTGTTACATCTACTTAACAAATGTACTGTGGAGTTCGTTTGATCACTGTTGCGATATTGCTTACATATGTAAAGATTCCCAAACCTTTTAAATTATTTGGGAGGGGGACTGAGGCAAGGAACTACGGCCTAGTATTCTTTGTAAAATGGACCTGGTAAAACTGGTTCTGGCTCTAGAAAAGCATATATTTTGCAGTACTTTATAAAGGTGTGTACGAAGGAGCAGGTGGATGCTTTTTATTTTCTTTTTTTATTTATTTACTTAATTTTTAATCAAGACCCTTGAAAGGCACCAGAGAAAGCAACAACTCTGGTAGCATCAGCTTTCATTTGTCCTGGAAGGGATTTCCCAATAAAAGAAGTAACAAAAGGAAATAGCCAAAGAAATTGGAGACAGTCTGTATGAGACACGGCAATAAAACATTTCAGCCTGATAATGGATAAATAGTTGATCAGATTTTCTGACAGTCTTAGCTTTGTGTAAACATATTTAAGCCATCTATAAACTTTGCACAAATGTAGAATCCTTTCTCCCTTAATTTTGTGGACTGGGAAGTAAGCAAGTTAATGGACTAGTTCAAAAACAGTTCATTGACAACCTTTGGTATGAGAGGAGAATTAGTTCAGACAGATATCCTGTCCTTGTGAAAAAAATTAGAAAAGGCGGAGAAGCCACAAGGGCTTGCACCTCTGAAACTTGTCTAATGCAAGTGTTGTCCACCAACAAAAAAGTACAAAATGTTAAAGTGGATGAGACAGGTTTAAAGGAAGAAATAGCTAACTTCTCTGTAACATAATTCAGGTCACATGGAGGAAGAATGTATTTTTCTTGGTGGTCTGACGTGAAGGATACCTTTCAAAAATGGTTTGACCTCAAAACATTCAGAAAGAGGTGGAGCTACTGGTAAACGGGCACAGATGGCTGCCAAATGTGTTTTTATAGAAGATTATGCCAATCCAGAATTGAACAGCTCAGACAAGAAAGTAGTGAAGGAATATTCATTTGATAAGGGTTCTATATTTTTCTTTTGGCACCAAAAAGTAAACCACCTCCATTTGGACATTTTCTTGTTGCAGGTTTTACAACTTCCCGTAACATCTGTAGCAAATCCTACGAAAATACGTGCCTAAATGGTATTAAAATCCTATCATCCAAACAGACAGATTTAGAGTTTGTAAGCGGAGATGAAGGAGAGAGCCCTTATGTTGTGTGAACAAGTCCATCCTGTGGGTAACTTGTGGTAATTGCCCTTGGCAGATAAAAAAGAAGGGAGAGCCAACGTTTGCAATCAAGGCAAAGAGCAGAAATGCATAAAAGAAGTTCCCTTTCTGAGTGACATGTCATTTGTTCTCCAAGCCTCTGGGCACGGGAATCTGTAGAACAGTCTACGCTGCCTGTTGAGAGTGGAGGCAAATAGGTTCATAGGTTAGCACTAGGCTAATTGCCCTTGTGGGCCATTTTCAGCCTAGCCAGTTACCCCATGTGAGAATCAAACCTGCACCTTATGTTTGTAAGGTAAACACCTTAACCATTATGCCAACCTCGTCTATTTGGGGAGTTCCCCACTGATGAATAATCTACCAAAACTTCACTGTTCAGCCATCATTTGTGACAGTCATCTTTGGATCTGCTCAAATAATCTGCCACTCAATCAATCTTTTAGGATATATATATATATATATATATATATATATATATATATATATATATATATATATACACATATATATACATATATATATATATATATATACATATATATACATGTATATATATATATATATATATATATATATACATATATATACATATATATACATATATATATATATATATATATATATACTGCCTGAAGGAAGGGACTGCATTAGATAGCAAAATCCCAGGCTGCAATTCCCAATCTGCAGAAATAAGATTTTGTCTCTCCTTATTTACTGATATAGAACAATGGCACTGTCCCTTAGGATTCAAAGGGTTGCTAGAGACCAGATGTGATGGAAAGATTGCAGAACTACGATAAGAGCTTTCATTTTCTTAACATTTATGTAGTACCTCCTTTTCTGTCTTGACCATATTTATTTATTTGTTTCATGTTTGTTTACTAGGATAGTCCAACTGGGCAGTTGCTGATTTTTAGAGGAGGCCCAGGTGGAAAGCCCCAACAGTTACAAGGATGTGGCAAAGTACAAAAATGAGAAGGAAGCATATACAGAGAAATATCTCATTGAAGTTGTCGGGCACAGAGTATAAATATGTTAGCAAAGAATATACAATTCCTGGAAATTCAACGATACACAAGCTATACAACAAAAAAAAACATTCACTATATTTTTAGAAAAAGTAGATATTTATAAGATTTTCTTCAAGAATGGTGATTAATGACTATATATAGAGGGGAAAAGTGTTATTGTAGTGGGGCACTGTTTAACCAGGAGTTAGACAGATGCATCACCAGGAGTTATGTGTGCTTTGAGATGTATTTTGAATTGAGAGGGATTAGAGACAGTTACTATGCTCTGTGGAATCTAGTTCCAGGCTCTAGAGATTTGATGGGAATAGACAGAATCTCCACGGTTATTGTTTGCCTTAGTGACTTGTAGTAGGAATTTATTAGAAGATCTTAGTTGGCTTTTGTTAGTTTGTGGTTGGAGTAGGTTGTATAGTGCTGAGCATTTTTCTGGTTGGTATACTATTCTATAGGCAATTGTTAGTTGAGTGTATGTTAGGAGGCTGGGTAATTCAAGCCAGTTTTTTAGTGGTCGTAAGGCAATACAGTGATGGGATCCATACGGAAACTTCATGGTAAATTCGGCAATCTTGTTATAGCAGGCTTCTAAATTTAATAGGCCAGTTTTTTTTCAGATTAGTGAAAATAGAGGCATAAAAGAGGGTAGAAAGTAGTTAGGTTCTGGCTATATGTTGTCTTGTGGTATATGTGAGGTATGGTTTAATTCTGTAAAGACAGCCTAGTTTAATGTGAATTCTTTTAATGGTTAGTGATATGTGCATGTCAATTTTCAGGTTTTTATCTATTGTAACACTGAGTAACAGTATATGATACAGGTTCTATCTTAATATTGTCAGAGGAATAGATTTGGAAGAGGGAGTGTAAATCTTGGATTTTATTAGAAAAAATCAATAGTTTAGTTTTTTTTAGAGTTTAGGATTAAGTGAGAGTTAAGAGAGCCATGACTCTACAGCTATGAAAGATTGCTGGGTAATTTCTTGTAGTTTAGAGAGTGAGGGGCCTACACAGATGAGTGGGGAATCATCTGTGTATTGTAAGACTGTGGGAAAGTTGGTGGCAGCATTCAGCTTGTTGGTAAAGATGCTAAACAGGAGTGGGCCAAGAATAGAACCCTGTGGTACTCTTACTGTGGTAGGCAACAGCAAGGAGAGTTCATTTTGCCATTTTACAGCTTATTTATGGTCTGTTAAATAGTTGTGGAGTCATGTGAAGACAGAGTTAATTATTCTAAGAGGCTGAAGCTTGTTTAGTAGTTTTTGATGGGAAATGGTGACAAATGCTTTTGACATGTCTAGGAATATTGAGGAGGCTAGTTGGCCATTGTTTCTGAGTTGGTTAATAGTATTTGTGAAACTTAAGAGTGCTGTAGTAGTACTGGAGTTAGGATGAAAGCCATGTTGGGAATTAGTGAGAAGACTATTGGACACAAGGTAGTTTTATGAGCTGGGAATGTATGCAATTTTCTAGGATTTTGGACAGGGGAGATAATATTGCAATTGGTCTGTAGTGTGTGTGTGTGTGTGTGTGTGTGTGTGTGTGTGTGTGTGTGTGTGTGTGTGTGTGTGTGTGTGTGTGTGTGTGTGTGTGTGTGTGTGTGTATAGTTCCCTCCCTTATGAAGAGGAATGACTTAAGAAATTTTCCAGATTTTGGGAACATACTGTTCAGTTATGGAGCAACTGATCAAAATGGAGACTGGATAGGCTATTGCGCTGCCAGTTTTCTTAAGGTATTCAGAGGGTAGACTGTCTGCAGCAAGAGAGGTAGTTTTAAGTTTACAAACCATCTTTTCTATGGTACAGGTTTGAATGCAGGCGAGGGAAAAGGTGTTAGATGTTGTGTTAGCAACTAGGGGAATGGTTACAGGTGTATTACAGGACATTTATTTAGATTGAATATGGAGTTTGTGAAACAAGTATTGAACTGAGTGGCTATACTAATAAAATTATTTGTGCTGGTAGGATTTGGGGTCACAGTTTGACCAGATTTTAGTAAATGAGTTATAGTAGCCCAGAATGTTTTTGGGTTGTTCTGGCATGCTTGTTGGGGTGCAGGATAATAGGCCTTTTTGTCATATGCAATCTGTTTCTTAGCTTTGTTTCTAAGTTATTGATAAATGCCACAAGTAGCCTGATTTTTACTGGACTGCTAATGAGCCCACACTTTATACCTGGTTCTAAGACGCAGCTTGGTTTCTTTGGTTAGTCATAGATCAGAGTTTGTTTTTACTTTTATAGCTCTTGTGGGTGCATGGCTGTTCAATGTATTTAAGAATGTATTGTTGAAACAGGCTACGGCTGTGCCTAGTGGGAGTGCAGAGTCAGCAGTCTAGTCAGATTGTTGCAGGGTTAATATGAATGATTGTGGTGTGAAGTTCATTTTCTTATGAATTTGTCTATATATATAGTACTTTTGGGGAAGTGTAGGTATTGCCTTAGTAAGTAAGTGGGTGAGTGGTCACTAATGCTATCTGGGAGGCAACCTGAGTGCTTAACCAGTGACGCTTTGTTTGTTAGAATTCAATCTAGTATTGACTGCCTATTTTTTTTATCTACTCTGGTTGGGATTTGTATCAAGTGGGAGAATTCATATAGGTTTATGAAATTTGAGGGTTTGTCTGAAGTATAGGTTAGCCAGTCTGTGTTAAAATTGCCCATAACTATTGTTTCTTGAGAAAATATTGTGGATAACCAGTAGAGGAGGCTCTCAGTGATATTAGGATTATTTCCATTTGGGATGTAAATTGCCATAATTATTATAGATTTGTTGGGGGTTTATTTCTGGTCTAGTAAACAGCATCTCTGCACTGTTGAACATTGGTGGGTTTGGATCTAGGTGTTCAATTTTTAGAGTGCTTTTATAAATTATGGCTATGCTTCCATCTCGTTTGCTTGGTCTGTCAAGCCTATGTTTTCAGCTAACATAGCTATATCTGGGGAGTAGAGAGATAAAAGGATATATGGAATGTTTGCATTTTGTTTGCAAGGCTCCAAAGGTTCATATTTAGTAGTAGGAGGTTTGATGTAGTATAGGTGGGGTTAGTAGCATTCCTTCCATTTTGAATATATGATAAGTTTATTCTAAGTTGATTTGTGTAGGTGCCTGGGTTTGGGTGGATGTCTCCACTCAGTTTTATGTTTGATTTTAAATATGTGGTAGGTATTGGGTACTTGCATATTAATCTACTGTACTTGCGGAGTATTTGGGATATAGTCTGTTCATGTGAGTATCTGTAGGAGAACAAAACTATTTTAGCTGTGCTGTAGAGTTTAGGTGCTATGTGGAAGTTTTGGTTTGTAGTATGAGGTAGAGCAGGGAAAGTGACAGTAGATGAGGTGTAGACTGTGACATGGAGGTTATGATAGGATGTAAGGACAGAAACTACAGTGAGGAGAATTACCAAGGGTAAGTGAAGGAGAAGCATAGTGAAAAGTAAAACAGTGAGAGGTAGAGGCCATACCTGGGATATAGGAGATGAAGAGAAGTAGTTTTGGGTATTGTAGATACAGTTTTGGGATAGATAACTAGTGGCAGTTTCACTGTTTGCAAATAGGGAGGAGTATGCGGGGAGGGTTAGGAGGAGATTAATATAAAGAGAGGGGAGGAGGGTGAGATTGATTAGGTGGGAAAGGCTTATAAGGTGGGGAGGCTGTGAGTGGTGGTGTGTAAGTAATGGGAGTGGTTAGTTCACGTTTAAATGTAGGTGTAGTGGGGGTGGGTGACAATTAAGGGCAGGGTAGGGGAGTGAAGTAAGCCTCAGTGGAGCGACAGCGAACAGAGAGATAAGACCCAGTTAAAGGAGAAGAGGAGCAAAAAGCAATCAATCTGTTTGGGTGGAAGTAAGGGTAGCTTCTCACTGCTGCTCAACAGCAATCTTTCTAAACTTGTGGATATTATCCATAAACTCTTATTTTCCCTTCACCACTCTGTAGTTGCTCCTCTTCTTGTTCTATGCTATTCCCCCTTCTGCAATACTTTAATCTTTGTAATCCCCTCTAAACAATTTCTATTACTTCTTTCATATCTCTTATTTTGACCATGTTTTTAAAAACATCCCTTCTGAAGTAAATTCTACCTTTCCTAATAACTCTCAGGTCATATCTATAAACCCATTACTTAAATTCCTTGTCTTTACAACAGATAAATAATAAAGCATCAATGTTTCATTTTTACATTATGACCCCTGCATCATCTTAGTTTTTATTGGTACATGATCTGATATAGTTGTTGGATTGGTCTAAAAGCTTTTAATTAATTATACATGTTCCTGTGAAATAGAATTTCTGTTCAGTCTAGGCCAGCTATTACATCATAGGGAATAATATGTGACTTCTGAGTTCTGATTACTGAACTCACATCTTCAATACCACACATTCGGATATACTAATTTAGAAATCTACCCTATTTTGTTATATTTTCCCTTCTTTGTCACCTTGATACATCCTCATTTCTGTAAATCAGGTTCCAACCCCCACCCATAAATAATATTCCCTGTTGAAAACTTATTATTTTTCCAATAATTATACTATGTTTCATAACAGTAGTTTTAGGTGGAATACAAATGCACATCAGCGCAATCTTCCTTATACCTTCCAGTAACCCATTCATTCAAGAACTCTCCCATTATTGTTTTTCTTTTTTTTACATCACCATAGCAGCCTCTCCTCCAAGCAGGGTTACTACTCACCTTTTTATTTTGTCCCTGATACTTTGTTGGATGTCTATTTTGAAATCCCATCTTTGGCAGATTCACATGTTCATTTCTATCCAAATGCATATGCTCTAACATTGCTATTTGCAAGCTACAGCTCTTTGTTAATACTCTTTGTCAACACCAGTAAAACCATTTACATTCCATGATGATAATGGCAAACCAACTATTCTGATAAAAAGCTATTAATCCCACGGCTGTTCTTTTGAATGTATATTTCTAACTTGCTGCTTGCAAGTACACAATAATGTTTGGCAAACCGATCTTTTACATAGCTGTTTACTGTCATCTCTGTTTGAACTCATGTCTCATTTCCAAGACTTTTTTCTTCAATAACAATACTCAATGAACAAAACAAAAAAAAAAAACAACAACCAAACACACAGTCTGAATGTGTTCCTCATGACTCTGTATGTGTCCCTAACTTATTCAATATATTAATGATCTCTCAGCAGCCACTAAACAAACTTCAATAATTCAATATGTTGATGACTCTACTTTAATATGACTATAAAACAATAATACAAAACCAAGAAAACAAAAAACAAAGCTGCAACACATCCATCACTCATCACGGTATAAGTTCCGAAACAGCGAGTTTATTCTGGTACCTCGGCCTTTCGCCTTCTAAGGAATAAGTTAACATAGAAGTACACCCAATATATGCATAATGCTGACAATTATTATTCAATTAATGCAATTAAGAATGCATCATTACCCTTTGTGTTTATATAAATACCTAATAGCAGCATAAACAAAGGCATGAGCAAAAAACATGAACAAAGCATTCCCATACAATTTATATTCATGTAATAATATTATAAATGTACAAAATGCATTAAAAATTCACTGTTTAATCACAAATCATTAAATTAGATATTTCACAATGTTATATTACTGTCAATATTCATGCAGCTGGGAGAAGGTGTTATAAAGTTCAAAAATCATTCTACATTCTAACTTATCAAGTTCATCTTTAAAACTGCCCCCAAACTTCAAATGGGGCCATGCTAACACACTGAAGAACAAACTACTGTCAGAGCCCCCCATGCACAGATGTGACATGGTAGCCCACAAGGCTATCAATATTACATTTTCTAACATCCCCTAGGTGCTCCATAATTCTAACCTTGACTTTTGTTTTTTGTTTGTCCAACATACCATTTGGTTTGTTGACAACCACATCCAATAATATACACAACACCTTGGAAATTACAATTAAAAGCCTCCCTAGCCCTGTATGACCTACCATTAATCTTTCACCCATTTAAATTCTTAACCCTGCAACACACTGAGCACTGACCACAAGCCCGTGGACCCACTCTCTGTGTACTACCACAAGAAAGACTGTCCCCACCCAATATTCCCTTCAAATTATTATATCTCCCATAGGAGAAAGTGACGTATCTAGAAAAAAGGTGTTGCACATTAACATCATGTGATACCAAATTCCAATATTCTCTAACAATTTTCTCCAATATATTTGAAAACGGGGAATATCTCGTCACAAAGAATAACCTCTCTTGTTCCTTGTCTTCCCGCCTCTGAGAAATCTGTGTATGTAAACTGCCTCTTTTACATCTATTATCTTTACTCTCTACATTCTGCAAGGCTGACATCAATAATTCATGGGAATACCCCAGTGTACTTAGCCTATCATACACCTCATCCAAAAAAAAACTTTAAGCCCTTCTTAAGATGTGTTCTGGTGAATTCTTTTAAATTTGCCAAAGGGTAGGCACCTAATCAAATGTGGTGGGCGCATGCTCTCTGCATGCAAAAAATTATTCACGGAGGTGGGTTTCCTGTAAGGTTTATAATGAATTTCCAAATTCTTGTCTGCATATAATTCCACATCCAAAAAATTAACACCAGAAGAACTCCTCTGACATGAAAATTGTAAACCATGGACAGTGTTACTTAAACACTCCACAAATCTCAAAAACTCCTGTTGCTCACCCCTACAAATGAAAATCAAATCATCAATGTATCTTTTGTAATACATCACGTTCTATGCAAAATATTTGGTATGGTACATAAACTGTTTTTCAAAATCACCCATGTATATTACAGCATAAGTGGGACAAAGGCTGCCCCCATTGCTGTGCCTCTCTTCTTTAAGATGAAATTGTTGTCCCACTTAAAATAATTATGACTAAGACAGAATTCTAAAATTGACAGCAAGGAGGAGGTTCTAGGTCCCTCACCCATGATCCTGCAATTGGCTTCCAGGCCCCATTTCTTATCTATGTTAGTATATAACGAACTAACATCAATGGTTGCCCGGAAATATTTTTTTTGTCTACTTTAATATGTTCAGCCCCAAAATTGACAGAGCTCCATGAAATAACTCTGGATTTCTTCTCCTCAACATAATCCTGATTCACAGCTACTAAATGAACAGTAAAAAAAATAATGTTGTTCATACCTACGCACTACTCTGAAAAAAAAAACTTGCACAGTTACATCAATAAACAAAATTAAAACAGAGTTAGTTACCAATACAAAACTTCTGGGAGTCATTATAGATAAGAACGTAAAATATGACCTTCATTTGCAAAATTCTATTAAAAAACCCTGGCCTACAGTATACAGCCAAAACACAAATAACTGCCTCTGCTTACTCACTTCTAACATTATACTATGCAACTCCAACTTCCATTAACTTACAAGCTACACTGTTGTGTAAACTAGAACAATGCTACAATAAAACTGCAAAATTTGCAGCAAATAATATACCAAAACTCCCCATTGCACAGGTTTGAAAAGTTAACTCGTTGAAACTACTCAATCACCTTACATATTCCTTTTTAAAAACTGCAAACAGCTACTGTAGAAAGTTGCTTCCTTAAGGGATATGTTTCTTTCTACCTACATTTGTCTACTGGGTAACTCTAAGCAAGTCAATTGACCAGCCAATGCCACTGGATAATCCATAAAACGTGACATGTCCATTGTGTTTACCTGGTTAACAAATGCAAAAGAAAGAACAGTTGTAGATATCACTCAGGCACACTATTCAGAACTGTTATGTTTAACTGCTTGCACTTGCAGACTCCTTGTTTCCAACAAAAAAGCAAGTGCTAATGGAAATAAAACTAACAACTTTGCAAATGCGAGCTACCGTTTTTCATGCTTTTCAAATCCTCTGTTTTTTTTCAAGTCTATTTTCTTACAAAACTCTTGCCTATTACTTAGACTAAGACCATTAGTCTAAAGATCCACCCTATGAAATATAGGATGAAACTGTGTTTTAATTCTACATATACAATAAATGACCTTTATATCCTCCCATCCCAGTCCAGTGGTCCAAGATCAGATCACATTAACTTTATTTAACTTTTCAGCCTTTCTTTTCTTGTTCATAGGTAAGTACTAAGCCAACTGCCTTAGCATGTCATTTTAAGCCTAGGCAATTTCCTTTATGTGCTTGAATTTACCTTTTCCATTTGTTTAGATATTGGCCTTACCCATCCCATGCTCAATAATTATATATTACCCCAATGAAAATAACTGGTATCATGCAACAGACAATTTGAGGGAACCTATGCATGGGACAAAGCATTCAGGTGCTGCCTCTATTAGTAGCATAGGGGGCAGTTTTTGGGTATGTTTTCTATTTCTCATCCACAGATCCAAGTTGTACTTGAATATAAACAGGAATAAACTTTATTTTTTGTGGATAGTGAGTCTGTTCTTAAGCAACAGTATCTTCTGCAAGATACACCTCTCCCTCCAAACCATTCTGTTGATGTCAGTAGAAGTAGTTTAGATGACCTAGGCCAAGTATTTCTGATACTATTTGACCTTCTGATGTGTAGTAAATTCATTAATATTGGTTGCAGGATGCCTTGCTTGCCAGAAATAGGTCACCACTTAGTGTGTAAGTACATAACCCTCAACTGTAGATATTTTTGCAGAAAGTCCAGATTTTTGGCTCATGTTTTTCATATGTTCCTCATAAAGTTCTTGGTTTTCTGGCATACCACTGAGGATTAAAGTCAGAAAATAATGACATAAATTTAAGTTTCAGACTTCATACCCTTCAGAAAAGTTATTGCCAATGCAAAACCTGCTATTCTACCAACTTTCTGAGTTTATAAGAGCAATATTAGAAATTGTCCCTATTTTTGGGCCTTTGTCCCCCTATTACTCATGGCTTTGTCCAGATTTCTTGTGTTAAAGAGGTTGAAAGGTATAGTGTAAGATACAGAGCAGAGTGACAGGACTTTGAGTTGGTCCATATAGGACATGTTGTTTAGGCCTCGCATACTTTCACTAAGATGTCTCTGTGGAAGTTTCAGTTGTTGCTTCTGTCTTGACAGATGCATGCCAAAGGGGGTATTATATTCAATGATTGGCCCGATGAGGGCTAAGTAATGGAGGACAATGACATCCCTAGATCTAAACACAATCCATTTGTTTATAAGCTGTGCAATATAGAAGAACTTTCTTACAACGATGTACACATATTGCTCAAAAGTTAGGTCACTATCCACATAAGTTCCAAAATCCTGAACTGGGTTAATTCTTAGGGGTTTACTGCTAATGTGGTAGTTCACTGGAATAGATAGCTTTCCAAAGGATACAATAATGCATATTTTTTGGCATTTAGTATCAGTTCATGACTTTAGCAACAGTTATTTATTTAAGGGACAAACCTTGCTGCAGGATGGCTAACTCATTTGGGCATTTAATGACTGCACCTAGTTTGAAGTTATCTGAAAACTTAGTCAGCCGGAGCCCTTTGCTATTGGCTTTTACTTCAGAAAAGTAGATGCCAAATAGGAGAGGTTGCAGAGTGAAGTCTGGAAACAGTAAAAGTAAGGATAAAGTACTTTCTTACTTTAATATCACTGGCATATACAGCAGTCACTGATAAAATTCCACCCGTTCACAATTAAAATACTCATAGATTAGTATTATGCTATCGGCCCTAGGGCCTGCACAAGCCTAGCCATAACAATTTCCTGGCTATTTCTTCCCACAATATTTAATTCCCTGGACCCCTGTCTAGCAGGCGACTGACGTGATCCCCAGGGTGAATTTCCTATCTCCCATCCAGTCGTCAAGGTTACTTCTGAAGAGGGCCAAAGAGGCGCTCTGCTTGACATGTATGGGCAGTCTGTTCCAGAGTCTGGGGAGTTTCTGGGTCAGGAACCTAAACCTGCAGCATGTTTTGTTCATTGTGATGACAAGGTTTAGATCCCTGGAACGTGTGGCTCTGAGGGATTGGGATTTCTTTAAGTGTAGCATGTCCAACAGCCCTGGGCTTGACATGGCCTTGTATGTTAAGCAGAGATTGTCTCTGAGTAGATGATAAGCGACAAAGTATAGCTGGAGTTTTTTTAGACGGTCAGCATAGGGCATCTGCTTTAGGCCTGTGATTCTTTTAGTGAAGCATTTTTGCGACCTTTCCAGTTGTTGCAGATGTCTTGAGAGCTACATACCAAATGGAGCATTGTACTCTATAATGGGTCTAATGAGGAATGAGTACAGTGAGACAATTACCTCCTTTTTTCTGGATGAAACGCCTTTAGTGATGAGGTGTGGCACATAGAAGGATTTCATGACTGTTGTGGCAAGGTGGTTAGTGGTTATCGAAGGTGAGACTACTGTCCACATGTATCCCTAAGTCTCTTATCATACTTTCAGTGTTTAGTGTACTGCCACCTATGTGATAATTCACGGGTACAATTTTTTTTCCCAGTGGGGATAACTATACATTTCTTGGCATTGAGCTTGCGCCCATGGCTCTGGCACCAAGCATCTGTTTCTTTAAGGTTCTTTTGTAGAATATCCACATCATTTGGGGATTCAATAATGGCTCCTAGTTTGCAGTCATCTGCAAACTTTGTTGCCGGAGTCCCTTAGTCTTGGCCTGTACTTCAGAGAAGTAGATGCCAAGCAAGAGTGGTCCCAGGACTGAACCCTGAGGTACTCCACTTGTCTGGAGCTGGATTTGGAGACAGCTACTTTTACAGTGTGGGTTCTGTCAATAAGCCAGTTGGCAACCCATCGAGTGACGTAGGGATTAATGCCCAGCTTAGTAAGTTTATCTATAATTCCAGAGTGGGGGGTGGTGTTGAAGGCCTTGGCGAGGTCCAGACATCCTGTGTGGACCACCTTACTCTTGTCCACACCTCTGGAGACTAATTCAAAGAAGTCAATCAGGTTCAGGAGACAAGATCAACCCTTCACAAACCCAAACTGGGTGGGGTCCAGTGTTTGAAGGATGCCAATGTCTTTGTTTACAAGTTCCATGATAATACGTTCCATGGCCTTGCAGATCAGGCTCGTCAGACTGATGGGGCAGTAGTTCCCAGGATCCAAGGTGGAGCCCCCCTTGTGAAGTGAGATAACTGTAACTGTGCGCCACTCAGTGGGCACGAAGCCTGAGGTGAGAGGAGTCTGACTACATACTATGCAGAATTGCTTTAGAACACAACATGCATTACATCATGAAAGCTGTACACAAATATTAATAAGAACAAAAACTGTTTTACTTACATTACAGTTACTACTTCTCTCACTTCAGTACCCTTGTAAACATTGACACAAGATGGAATTTATGCTTTACATTTCTCCCACTAGTTTAACATGGTTGACACATTTCCTTTTTGAGATGCTTTCTTACTCTTCCACAGTTGACATGTCTAAATTACATCTGATGGGACTGATACTTTACAGTTCTCCCATTCATTCACTAATTTCACAGTGTTGCTGGTCTTCTTTCTGATCATCTTGGTCTCCCAGCAACAGTCTCTTTTTCAAGTCTAAAGTATTCTTTGGTTCCTCTTGTCCACTCCAGGACTTTTTTCTGTTGCTCAAGTATTTTCCTTTGGTAAAATGGAAAAGGTTGCTTGAGTAAAGTTTATTTTATTTTTTTATTTTACATTTGTTGACCGGGCTAGTCTAGCTGGATATATGTCCATTTTCAGTAGAGGCCCGGGGAGAAAAGCTCCACAAAGTTAAGTACAATAGAACAAGACAAAGACAAAGATAGGTACAGCATCATTAATGCTAAAAGCAGGGGAATTGAATAGAGGTAGTACATGAAAATATTCAAATACATAGAATATACAGTAATCATATAAAGTGGAAAAATACACTTTTTTTTTTTTTGCAACACACAGTGAAATACATCCATGTTAATGAAAGGCATAGATTATAGGAAGTTTGGCGGAAGAAAAAGGTAAGGGAGGTGGAAAAAGAGTTAATCAGGGTTAGTGCAAGAGCACAGCCAGTGTTTGCTGAGATAAATTTTTAGCTGTGTTTTAAAAAGCGGAAAAGAGGACAAAGAAAGGATTTCTGAGGGAAGTTTATTCCATATTTTGCCAAGTGAGTTGGAAAAGAGACAGTCACCTGCAGAATTATTGTGTTTGGTTATATTTATCCATACTTTGTTGGAAGAGCGTAAATGTTTCAGGTTATTGTATGGTGAGATGAGGCTAGAGAGTATAGGTGTTTTGGTTGGTTGTTATAGAATCTTATGAGTTGTTGCAGTGTAAGTAGGTTCTGAAATTCAAGCCATCCAAGATTTCTTAGGTTCAGACAGTGGTGGGTTTTGTAAGGGGATCCTGTGGCAAATCGAGCATTATGGAGAGATGTTGCTAATTTATTGAGGTTGTTTTTGGAGAGATTAGTGTATATGGGGGGAAGCATATAGAAGGGTAGAAATCAGGTGTGATCTGGCTAAGGTGGTCCTTGCTTCAGGTGAAAGGAAGAGTTTTATTCTATAAAGGGATCCAATTTTTTTATTAACTAATTTTATTGTGTTATTGATGTGAGTGTCAAAGAGTGTAGAAGCAAGGAAGACAATCAGAAAAATGAGAGTGAACAGCAGGTGAGTGAGGAGTTAGAGAATGTAGAAGTAATTTACCAGGTGAATGTAGGGTGCTTCTAGGGAAGATTAATTTATCAGGGTAGTGTAAGGAACAAATGCAAATAAGAAAAGTAGGATTGAGTTAGTTAACACAGTTAAGAGGGTAGAAAGATGTAGATAATGAAAGAGTGGGGATGAGGCTAGAGAAAAGACAAATGAGTGAAGTGAGATAGGAGGTTAAGTAATGAGACCTTTGTGGTAGAGATACTGAGCAGTAGGGGTAAGGCGCCACCTAGTGGCCAGCAAATAGATTGCTACAGATCCTTTGTATTGGAGGGGGTAGGCTACAGGCCAGGGGAGGTAGGGAGATGTAAGACACCCAGGTAAGTAGAGCACGTCAAGGAGTTAATTAGGTGGAAACTTCAGGAGAGAGAAGAAGTTTAGTAGGTTATAGGCTGCTGGCTATCTGTAAAGGGAGACTTGGCTGGTATAACAGGCTCTTTAGCTATAAGTAATGGTAAAAAGTCAGGTATTGTTGACAGTACATACGTTCTCTGATTTTAAAAAGGCTGGCTCTCAGGGAGCAGGTGGTATTTTCAGAGTCCACGCTAGTTTCCAGAGACTATCCAAGGGGGGGTTTGCAAATTTGTAGGTTCTGAAGGCACAGGTTCACAAGGGTTCTCTGATTTTAAAAAGGCTGGCTCTCAGGGAGCAGGTGGTATTTTCAGAGTCTCTTTATGGACTTTGTTATTATCAGAAGATTGACAAACAGAACTCCTTTCAGTTTGCAGGTTCACTCTTCATTGACTAAACTTTTTTATTTCCTCCTTAGCCTGGTCTACATTTAAAAATGCACTCAATCCTACAGGAAAAAAAATATTCTGGAGACAGCTGGATATAGCAACTTGAATTTCATACTTTCTTCTCAACATCCTCCAATTGCCGGGATAAACTTGCTTCCCTTTTGCCTAGTGTACATTGAATAATCATAGTAAAATAAATTCTGATGTCCCCAGTTTTAAATACTTTTCCCTTGTGCTACAGTCTCTGTGAAAAATCTCACCAGTCTAAAAACTCATGGCTTACAGGAAAAAAAATAGCAGTGTCCCCGTTGAAGTACCACATTCTTCAAAAGAATATAGTGCTGGAAAGATCCTTTGCAGTATGACATAACAGAAACATGGCTAAAAATGAAAGTAGGACTCTCAAAGCTACTTCTTGACTGAAGATATCTCTTTATTAGTAAATACTACTTTACAGGCATATGAGCACTGCTTGGACAATGTGTTACAGCTTGTAATAACATGCAATTATTTCAAATGTTCAGAGAGGGGACATTCTTCGAGAAATGTCCACTCTCAGGGGTAGTGTCATCGACTGGGGATGGATCACCACTGGAGGGCAGTCTAAAGGGTCTATTTCAGTAGACCGAAATCCCACTTATCTGACTTTCAAAACACTGATACGAAAGACCTGAAACTCCAAAAGACCGACTGCTCAAAACACTGACAGTTCGCTATGGGTAAGTAACCACTTGGCCACTATGTTGCCCTTTGCCCCTTACCTCCACAGTAGTGCAATCTCAGAGTTGGTATATTTAGTTGGGGAGTGTGGGGGGCACAGAGCCCAACATAGGGGGGTGTGGGGGTAAAGTGCCCCAGATGGGTTGGTTTTCTTTGCTTCGGTTTTAGTGTGTTTGTGGGGTTAGGCAAACGGTTACCTACCAGTGGTGATCCATCAGTGTTCCGAGCAATCGGTCTTCTGGAATTTCAGACTTTTCACCACGATGTTTTGAAAGTCAGGTAAGTGGGATTTCAGTCTACTGAAGCAGACCCGGTCTAGAACACTGCCTTGCTTAACAAGGTTTTTCCTGTTTCCAAAAACGTAACAGTTACGTTTCAAATGCATCAAATAAAAGATAATAAATCTACTAAAAAAAAAATTTTAAAACATAAATGTAGCAAACTTTGGTTGAAATGCAACATCAAGCCTATTTTAAAAAACAAACAAAAAATGTGTGGCTTAATTTATGGGTGTATATCATAAGTCCGAACGCACAAATGTCTGAACGATGAAACTTCGAACTGGGAAGTTCGAAGTCTAAAAATAGAGAAGTCGCGGAACATTGAATTCTTTCCCGGGGAAAGATTTGTTGGGCCGTTTCCACGGCTTTGCTATTTCCTCCACTGTGGTGAGATCTCAGAGTTGGTATATTAAAGTTGGGGGTGAAGCCCCTCACATTAGCAACAGTATGTAGTGTTTGTGTGTTTTCGGGTTTTGTACCGGAACAGCAATTTCTTTTCCCTGGGAAAAAAATCGCTGTTCTGAGTGTTTGAAGTTTTCAGTTTTCGAACTTCTGGGTTCGATATTTACATAGTCGAACTTATGACAGTTCAACTATGTGATATAGACCCTTAATTTATCACATTCTACACTACAGTTATTTATCTTTACTATAAAAATCAATCTAAGTATTGCCTAGGGAAAGGATACTGCCTTCCAGCAAATTCCATTCCATTATAAACTGGCTCTTTCATGGCTTGAAACATCATCTGTTGAAATGAAATGCAATTCAAGAAACTTCAACAAGCTGCCAGTATAATACAAAGGAAATTCTTGAACAATGAAATCTGTTCTCAAAAAGACAGGTGTGAAACTGCAGTGTGCAATAACTCAAATAATCCAAAATAAATGTTTCAGTAGCAGCAAAAGATACAGTTTCAGCAGATAACAGATAAGCATCTTTGCAAATCCTATAAACTTACTGACGCATAGTTCCTCTGAAATGTAGTACCACAGGGAGCCTTTTGGCATTCTGGTAGTGCTTTCACAAACTGCATGTGAACACAATATATACACTTTTGTAATGGCAATGCAATGTGCAGAGACAGATACTAAACTACAACTTAGATGATGCAGGCTCAGGTGGAGATTCTCTGCCTGCTCAGTTCTCCAAGGGGACAGGCTGGTAGCCTTGTGGCATGCATCTCCAGCTTATGCTAATGAAAGTCTGCTGCAAATTGGAGACCTAGACCGGCTACATCAGTTGTGGAAGTGGGTGATGGCTCCACCCTGGCACCAAATGTACTTCCACCCCCTGAACATTTGCAACGCAGGCATCAACAGACTTTAAGGCATTAAAAAATCCCCAGTTGCTGCTCAGTAACAGTCTTGTCACAACTGACTCTCTCACTATGGAAAGAATGAGCAGGATCACAGCAGGAGGTGCATGAAGTCCAAAATAAGCCTAATAAGCTAAGTTTATCTCTATGACATGTTCAAATTCCAGGGCATTGAACAAAGATTAAATAATACCATAAACAATAAAACCCTGTAAATAAAACAAACATTTATACAATCTCACAATCAGCTTACTTTTAAGTAAGAAGACCTACTTGGGTGATGGATGAATGTTAAAGATGATCTGCGGCCTTGGAGGGGCCCATTCAAGATTTCCTCTCACTCGAATACGGAGTTTATAAATATCTGCATGTTCGCCATCATCTGGTGATACTGGCAGTGAGTCTGGAATTGGCAAGAGCTTAAAAAAAAAAAAGACAAGACAGACACAGAATATAAAGTGAGGTGTGCCTTAGAAATGCTATCACTGAGCAATGTGCTTGAAATAATTCAATTTCTTAACACAAAAGAAGGTTTTGCTTCAGGTTAGATTATTCTGTTGTATAGGCCTCAAATGCACATAACAAGAGACAACCCATCTGATTAATTGTTTAAGTCAAAAACATTGCTGGTGAAATTACATAAGCGATGTATTTTACGATTAAAAAAATGGTAAACATACATTCAAATTAGCTGTATGCCGACATCACATTAAGATAAAAGGAAATGAGGTACCTTCTCATATAAACCCACTGTCAATTTATATTAAGTACTATGCAACAGAGTAAACTGAAACATTTAAGCAGCATTTTAGCTGGCAATTCATCTTTTACAAACGTGTTTAATCATAAGTGGTGAAAGCAGCAACTAATTTTCAGTGGAGTAACATTAACAGGTATATGCCTTTCAAGGGTGTTTCAGTTAGTTTTGGGGTCAGAGTTGGTGAGATAAATGTCATAAAAAGCATGTGAACACAACTGAAAAGGCTTTTATTAGTAGATATGCAAGCAATTGCAATTTTAATATTTAACGTACCACACACTGCAGTTTATACAGAATGGACTAAGAATCTGGTACACTGGGCACATTTTCTTGCATCTCTTATCTGTACGTTGTATACTAGAACATTACATGTGTGTGTGCATTATGTGGAAGCACATTGGCCAGTGTGTGTATTAATCCAGGTCACCTGGTGGGAGACTCTACTTTTTTCGATTAAAAGAATATGGTCTTGACACAATGTATTCCTCTCGGTTGCTTCCCTGACATTTTTATCTCCTCTCTATTCATTGCTAATTGAAGATTTTCTCATATTGGCTTTACAGTAAGTCTCTAATGGATTTATCATTTTTTTTCCAAAAGGGCCCTCATTTCTCTAGTAGATTCTTCAAAACACTCAAATTCTGCTCATGGCTTCTAGAATGATTTTTCTCACAACATTTCTGAATAATTCTCCATGACCTGAGTTTATAGGATGACTGCCTTCTACTGATGCAATTTCTAAACTATATGGAAAAGTTTTCTGGTGATATACTATGCACTCCTCTTCCATTGTGATAGCCTTCCCCAGTGCCCCATGTACAACGTCAGGTCTATCCGTCACTCCATTCTACCCCCAGACTTGTGCCAGTTACAATCCAGGGCTGGTGTGGAATCTAAGGGCATTAACGGATGGTGGTCTCCTACATCTGCTAGACAGATTTCTCTTTTAGGGCCTTTTCCTTCATTTCCCCTCCCTCCCTATGGTTAAGTTATGATGGCAAGTGTACAATGAGAGTGTGAAGCTTACTGCTTGCCTCTGCAAAAGTTCTGCCATGCTCCCACCCTAGTCCCCTCTTAGACTACAACATCCATTATATAAACCCTAGCCTTTGCCAGGGATGTTACGGGGAGTGCCCTCATATCCACCTTTCATCACTCTCTGCTACTCTGGCAGTTTCCTGAGCTACTAAACAAACCCAGGTTGCCTGGGCAGTAGTCAGGGCTTATCCCTCTGCCAATGGATCAGTGAACTACATGAAAAAATTTAATACAACATGCACATAAACACAACAGCCCAGGTTTGGTAAACATTATACACAGACAGGCACCATGGTGGCATACTAACTCGCATAGTAATGGAATGCAGTCATAAGGTCAAGTCATGGTAAACAAGTCTTCTAAATGTATAAGAACTTGGTTCCTGTGCAGTTGTTTATTACCTCCATACACTTCCAACGCATGTCTACACAAAACGTTTCAATTTATTTTATAGACACTATTCATAGCAAAGCTGCAGTCTACTGTATTGATGATTTTTATTTATTCAAATTTGTTAACTGAGTAAGTAGGCTGCTCCAGGGACCCTATACAGCTCAACCCTGACTTAAAGAAATGTAACTAACAAGCATACCATCTTGAATAAATGAATGAAAACACAAGAAAACATTATTATAAAAACAAGCAACAAACTATAGCAGGATTCTGAAAAAAACCCCCAAAAAACAGTTGTACCATTTCTCAGGTTCAAATATGAAGTACATATATGCACACAATCTTGAATGAATGAAAATAAGACAACATGATTATACAATAAACGAAAATTAGGTACTTATAATAATGATAAATCTAGCTGTCTTTTTCTGTCCAGTTCAACCTGTGGGTTATGGGATCAGAGACTTGGCATTTCCAAAGACTTTATCCCCCAAACTCCATCTCCTCTGCCATAGTACCTTGTGCTCTCGCTCTCCCCCTTTACAGCTACCTCAAACTGAGTTTACCCCTCTCCACAAAACTGCAACTGTAACCCTTCAACACCACATACCAAGGACACCAAAAAGGAGGCAAGGGAAGAGATATCGCAACAACTTAGTTGTCCAATGCTCAGAAGAAATGTAAAACAAGATGGGGGAAGGAGGGAGGGATGGTTGAACTGGACAGAAACTGACAACATGGATCTATTGTTATGGTAAGTACATAACTTTTATATCCGATGTTGTCTTTTCTGTCCACCTTCAACTTGTAGTGAGACACAAAGGTGTGTGCACCCACTCATGTCACAACTCAGTAGCTGCAAGACAAATGTTATCAATAGAAACTCTCAAGAAAATGGGCGAAGTACCACTGCTCTGGCAGAATGACCATTTGACTTACAAGGCAAAGACTTTCCTTTCAATCTATATCCCTGTGACGCCCCAGCACTGGCCCAGTAATCAAGGAGCCTCAATCCTCACCACTGGCAACAGTGAGGGATGTACACAATGGGAGGATGACAAGTACACACAATGAAGTACAATTTCCCTTAAGCGCACACAGAGATCACAGTCAGTCTGGGTCTGGTTTCTCCCACTTTCTCCAGATCCCCAATAAGACTCCCCACTGGCACAGATATAGGGTTAAGATCTCAGCTAAGGGGTCACACCAAGACCTCCAGCACCCTCTCTGTCCAACCAGTGGTCCGTGTCCCTGCCCAAGTAGCTGACACACACACACACACACACACACACACACACACACACACATCCACACACGCACACACACACTCCTGGGGAAGGCTGGCACGGGTTTACTAGCTATGCCCCCTTCTGCCCAGACTATAAGGTAGTTATCACTGCCACCAACCCCTACTTATCAGTTACTATAAGGCCCTTACAGAGGGTGACCAATCCTACTGTGTAATGTTAATAATAATCCAAATGGTAGTCTGACCAAGGCAAGGCTATTAGAGTGGCCTGTACAGTGTCACCAAATACATATCCAAGTATTCTAAGAGCTTAAATATGTCTCACAAATATCAGCCAGAAAGATAGGTTTAAATATATTTAATGATAAATAATAAAAAACAAGACAATGCTCAAACAACACAGTAACTACAGAGTTCAGAATCACAGGAAATATTTTAAAACAACATTGCAAGACAGTCTCAAATAAATACAGAAAACATCTAAACTAATCTTTACTATATTCCTGTCTATATCTAAGAGATACTATGCCCTAAGTCTTACTTACATACAACATGCAGGCAGAAGTGCTGATGATGGATGTTTCCAGGTCAAAGACAAAATATAAAATGCCCAGTCTCTGAGTGAGTTTTTAAATTAATAATAAACATTACTGCTGGGTTGGCTTGGATGACATCACTCTTTGTCACCTGACTTTACTTCCCAGGCTAACCGATACTAACAGAATTTTAACATCTCTGTGTGAGAAGTACACATCTTTCAGGAGTTTGCAGAACACGGAAGTCGTAAAACAATAAAACACTTTTACATTTGAAACCTAGTAATAATTTCTGTCTCAAGAAAATACAAAAACTCCTAGCTCTAGACATTGTGTCTGCTGCTGAGCTGAAACTGAGAGATAACACAATCGTAAAACACTAATTTCAGCTTATTTTCTTGAGGTTTTGCAAGTTAACGCCATATGTTCCAGCTTCTATTATTAAAACATACATTTGTACAGGTATAGAGTTTATATACATTTCTGTTCTTGTCCAGTAGGGTACACTGTGGATGCATCCTTGAAGCTCAGTACTGTACAAACCCTGTTCAATACACACTTCTGCAACAGTAGTTTAATACACATATAAAGTACAGTTTTGTACCTACCATAAATGTAGATGTTCGAGGATCTCCATTGCTGCAGTCCTTACATATGGGTAGTCCGCTGTCCACAATCGGCCCGAATACCAAAGGGCTAGAACCGGCGTCGGTCATCGGCGCCCGAGACTGACGTCAGTACGTGCCATTACAAATGCGCATGACCGACGCCATATACTCAGTCTTTCTTGCCTCAGACGCCAGAATGCAAAAAACACCACCCAAAACCCAACCTAAAAGGGGGGAGGGGGGGGGGGGAAATTGGACTGCAGCAATGGAGATCCTCGAACATCTACATTTATGGTAGGTACAAAACTGTACTATGTTCTTCGTCTCCCATTGCTGCAGTCCTTACATATGGGTAGAATCCCAGAGCAACGGAAAAAAGGGAGGCTGGCCAACTAAATAGCATTAGGAGCTGCTAACATGCCCTGTAAGATTGCAGTGGCAAACCCAGCCCTAGACCTAGAATAAAGAGGTAAATGATAATGCTTTGTAAAGGTATGTACAGAACTCCAAGTAGCTGCCTCTAGAATGTCTTTAGTAGCTACCCTCTCAAAAAGCAGTAGAGGTGGCCGTAGCCCTAGTAGAATGAGGCCTGATCCCAACTGGAACATCCTTTCCATGATGAGAGTAACAAAAGTAATACAATGGCCAATCCACTTGGAAATAGTTTGTTTCGAGACAGCTTTCCCTTGTGAAGTCAAAGCAAAAGAAACAAATAATTGTTGAGATCTTCTGAACTCTTTGGTTCTGCTCAAATAATACCTTAACTGCCTATGTACATCCAAAGAATGCAAAACTTTTTCCCCTTTATTTTGGGGGTTAGCATAAAAAGTAGGCAAATGAATAGATTGGTTCAATGCCACATTAGAAATCACTTTAGGCATAAAAGTAGGATTAGTACGTAAGGAAACTCTGTCATTGTGAAAAATCAGAAAAGGTTCCACTGCCATGAGGGCCTGTAATTCAGATACCCTTCTAGCAGAAGTAACAGCCAACAAAAAAGCAGTCTTCCAAGACAACAACTTCAATTCAACTGTAGCTGCAGGTTCAAAAGGAGGCAGAGTCAGCTTTTCCAAAACAAAATTAAGATCCCAGGCAGGAGTAGGAGCTCTTCGTGGGGACTTATATTCTTTGCCCCTCTAAGAAACTGTTTAACCAATGGATGTGAAAACAAAGGAGGGTCACAATCATAGTGAGCAGAAATAGCTGCAGCATGCACTTTTACAGAAGAGAAGGACAAACCCTTGTCCAATAATACAGTCAAATATTGCAATGTACAACTCAAATTAGGCAATTTGACATCAAAGCCTTTAGCTGAACTCCAAAGAAAAGTCTCTTCCATTTATCAGCATAAACCTTTCGAGTACTAGGTCGCCTGGCTTCCAAAATAACATCCAAAACTTGTTGAGGGAGCTGAAGGCCCTCCTTCTTTAAAACAGAATGCGCCAGGCTGTCAGGTGTAGGGATTGCACCCTGACATTGAGAAAATGATTGTTTTCCTGAGACAATAAGTGAGGAATCTGTGGTAATGGCCAAGTTGTCCCATGAATTAAGCTCCTCAACAGAGGGTACCAATGCTGACGAGGCCAATCCGGTGCTATAAGGATCATGCAAGGTTTGTCCCTCCTGACTTTCAACAGTACCTTTGGAAGAAGAGGCAAGGGAGGAAAAGCATACACGTGAAGGTTGCTCCAACTTGAAGGATAGTGCATCTATTTTCCAGGCTGTTGGATGAAACAGCCTTGTGCAAAACAGTGGCAGTTGGAAATTCAGAGGAGAAGCGAACAGATCTATGTCTGGAGTTCCCAAGCCATGGTCAACTGAAGAAATACCTGAGGGTCCAACTTCCATTCGTGAGGATCCACAATCTGTCTGCTCAGAACATCTGCTAAAGAATTTTGTGCTCCTGGCAGAAACTGTGCTCGAAGAGTGATGTGCAGACTTAAAGCAGTTTCCCATAACAGCATTGCTTGTCTGCAAAGAGGGTAAGAATGAGTTCCCCGCTTGTTGATGTACCACATGACAGTTGTGTTGTCTGTTCGAATCAACACCAGTCCTGGTTGAAGTAGGCCCTTGAATGCTTCCAAAGCAAATTGAACTGCCAGCATCTCTTTCATGTTGATATGCAAGTGAAGTAGCTCTGGGGCCAAAGGTCTTGAATCCATTTTCCTGTGAAATGAGCTAGGCTGACTCCGAGGCGTCTGTCGTTAATATCTGACTTGCCTCTGGTTGGGTCACAGAGAGTCCCTTGTTTAGGTGACATTCCTGAGCCCACCACACAAATTCTTTCTGAATGCAAGGCAGAATCCGAATGACAGTGTCCAAATCGTGGCTGTGTTGAGTCCAAACGCTTTTGAGATACCATTGCAGCTTCCTCATATGCAGTTTGGCATTGGGAAGTACTAGAATGCAAGATGCCATGAACCCCAAGGCTTGAAGGACTGTCCTTGCAGTCAGCCTGGACATTACTGATAACTGTTGGAAGTATAGGTGAAGATTTCTTTGTTTGTCCGGGGTAAGAAATGCCATCTGAGCAGCTGTGTTCAGTCTTACACCCAGAAAACACATCTCTTGTGAGGGTACTAGACTGGACTTTATTTCGTTCACAGAATACCCTAGGCATCTTAAAACTGTCATTACATACTGCAGATGTTGAAGAAGTTCGTGCTTGCCTTGAGCCAGAATCAAACAGTCGTCCAGATAAGGATAAATTTGAATTCCTTTTAGTCTGAGAAAAGCTATTACTGGAGCCAGGACTTTTGTGAATACCCTGGGTGCAGTAGACAAGCCAAAGGGCAATGCAGAGAACTGATAATGCAAATCCCCATTCCGAAATCTCAGGAATTTCCTGCAACTGGGCCTGATAGGAATGTGAAGATAGGCTTCTTTGAGATCCAGAGTCACCATCCAGTGATCCTTGCCCAACATAGGTAACAGCTGTTGCAGTGTTAACATCTTGAACTTTGGAATTTCCAGAAAGGTGTTTAGAATGGACAAATCCAGAATTGGTCTCCAAGTATTTCCTTTATTTGGTACTAAGAAAAGACAGGAATAAAACCCTGTGCCCCTTTCTGCAGAAGGTACTTCCTGTATTGCTCCCAACTGAAGCAGAGAAGAAATTTGTGCCTGTGCTTCCAGGCTTTGCTGATGAGGCACATCCGGCATACCTTTGAAAGGAGGGAATGTGTGAAAATAAAATTTGTAGCCTCGATTTATTATGTCCAATACCCATTTGTCTTGGGTAACCAAATGCCAATTCCTTTTGAAAAGTCCCAGTTTTCCTCCTAGAGGAGCTGCCAGCAAGGCAGAGTCCGGCAGCTGAAGACACAGGTCATTGGGTCTGTTTCCGAAAGGACTGACCCCTGCCCTCCCCAGCAGAAAGGGTAGAAGAACTCAAAGTCCTAGAAGTAACAGGGCCCTGAGAGGAAGCCCTACCTCTACCTCGCCTCGACCTGCCCCTAGATTGATAATCCGAAGAGGGGAAAGACCATCCCTTAGCAGGCCAATTTCTACTGAACTTAGGGGGCTGAACTTGTAAAAAGTCCTTAACCGTCTGCATAGACTTAGCTTTTTCCTCCATTTTTTTCAAAACTGACTCTACTGGAGGGCCAAAAAGAACATCAGATTGCAGAGGAGCATCCATAATTCGAACCTTAACATGCTCTGACAAGGTCTGATCTTTAAGCCAGGCATGCCTGCGAACAACTGAACTAGTAGCAGCCACTCTGGAATAAGCCAGTAAAGCATCAAATCAAACTGCAAAGAATGCTTACCAACTTGGTCTGAAGCATGCACTAAATCCTGAAGCTCCTTACATTCAATACCTTCAGCTAAAGCATCTACTGTACATTTCAATTGGCCCAGCAAATAATTTTGATACCTGAGCATATGAAACTGACAATTTAAAGCTCTCATAGCCAAAGTAGAAGAGGTATACAGTTTTTTACCCCACCTATCCAGGGCCCTAGCATCCTTGTCCAGAGGAACTGGATTCTTAACCACAGAAGCCCTAACACCTTTGGGGCCTTGAGTAATAGTTTCTGGATCAGCCCTAGGACTCTTATATAAGTACTTGTGAGCTTCCGGAACCCTGTAGTATCTATCTGGTTTAACCGGGGCAGGAGGCAGAGAATCTGGGTTAAGGGCAGCCTCAGAAAATACATTCTGAACAACATCCAGTACAGGAGGAATAGCCAAGGGCCTATGCTGAGGCAAAAACAAGAATTATCTTAGCCTTTTACGAGAATCAGAATAATCCTGGCCTTCCCATTTGAAATGTTCCCTCATGGAATGCAAAGTCTCAGAGAAAGAAAAATCTTCTGGAGGGGACGCAGAGGGAGTAGTGTCCTCAGCCTCCAAATCAGAATAGGGAGGGAAATCCTGAAGTTCTTCCACAGAAGAATCTGACTCATTGGAAGACTGAACCAAACCCTCCAACTCTGTCTGTACCCTGGGCCTCTTCTCAGGGGGGGGGCATAGAACCCCTAATTAAAGTTATCAAATCTTCAGCCATCTTTAACATGTGCTTCCTAGGAGCTGGACCCTGGGGACTAGCACCAGCAGGGGCAGACTTAGACTTAGAATGGCTTTTGCTTTGAGAAAGAGGAGGCCTAACTACCCTATGAGGGGAGGGAACCACCAACATCTGAGAAGCACCCTCAGCCTGGCCTAACACAGGAGAAGCCACTTCCTGTAGTAACAAAGGCTCCCCTTGAGACTCAGGTAAACTTTCAGAAGGAGCCGCTATAGTATTCGGTGGTTCTACAGAACCAGCGTCCGGAGTGGACGACTCATCCTGTTTGGACCGCAAAGCCTTCTCTTTGCGTTTCTTAGAAGAACCAGGCGTCGGAGAATCCGATGGCATGTTGTAATTACAACGTTTACCAAACACAAGCTTAGCACAGTCCAACCGACGTTTAATAGTATGCTTGTTAAAAGTAGCACAAAAGCGACACCCAACCACGTCGTGCTCAGGCCCTAAACAAGGAATACAGAGTGAATGGTAATCCCTATGAGGAATCTGTTTCCCACAAGAAATACAGTTATTAACTTTTTCTGACATCCGTCAATACTGAGGCAAGGAAAAGACAAAAGTGTCCCCAACGGGGTACTTAGCCCAACTTGGTCTCCGGTCTGAAACTCAAAAACCGACAATTCCAGAACGCCGAACGGCACTTGCAAAAGGCTGCTTCTGCTTAGGACCACGCGGCAAGAAAGACTGAGTATATGGCGTCGGTCATGCGCATTTGTACTGGCACGTACTGACGTCAGTCTCGGGCGCCGATGACCGACGCCGGTTCTAGCCCTTTGGTATTCGGGCCGATTGTGGACAGCGGACTACCCATATGTAAGGACTGCAGCAATGGGAGACGAAGAACATCATATAGTTCTCTTACATTAGTAAGGCAAGAATATGAATCATATTAATTAATGTTCACAAGTGACATATGATTATTTACAAAATCCCAGATAGCTGGGCTGGCAGTGTCACATTTCCCATGAAATCCAATCAGAAAGCCATCTGGATCAGACAGACTTGGACAACAACTTGCCCAATCGAGCCTTTCGAAAGGAAACAAACTGCTAGTCAGACTTCCTGATGAACCTGGCTCTAGTCAGATAAAATCTCAGTAGCCTGTGAACATCAAGGCAGTGCAATAAATATTCATCCTTGTTTGAAAAATTGGAGAAAAACACTGGTAAATGAATGGCCTGATTAAAGAGTTTCTGATATCACTTAATGCAAAAAGGCAGTATCCATTTTGAGAGAAAACCTATCCTAATGAAAGATCAGATATGGAGACACTGAGGATAAGGCCTGCAATTTTGATACATGCCTGGCCAAAGTGACAGCCACATAGAAAAGAGTCTTCCAAGAGAACAACTTCAAAGAGACTGTCAACTGAAAGCTCAAAAGGAGGACCAGCAAGAATGTGAAGCATAAATTAAACCCCAAGGAAGAACAGAATCCCGAATAAGATGTCCCACCAAGAACGTACCTCTGAGGAAGAGTATTATCTCTACCAATATGAAAGTTGGAAATAGCAGCTAATTGAACTTCAATAGTGAAATAACTAGATCCAGAATGAATCAGATCAGCAAGGAAATCAAGAATGGCATTCAAAAGTGCAGAAAAAGGTTTCTAAACTTTTAGAAGAGTACCATAAAGTGAAGCACTTCCACTTACTGGCATACTTTCTTGAGAGTAGATGGTTTCTAGGAAGAGGACAAAATGTGAACTACTCTATCAGACAGCTTGGGATCTCTGGCCACCAATGGAATTGGAGAAACCATGCTGATAATTTGAGAATCCGGAGGTTGGGTGTGTCTAAGACTGCTGGGTGAGAGATCAGATCTGGAATGGGATCCAGCTCCAAGGAAGGGTACTGCAGAAGGGGCCACAGAAAAGGGAATCAAACCTAACAGGGTCAAAATTAGAGGAGTTTAGAAAGGATTGGGAAGAGAAACTGGATAAACAATTTACAAAGAAACAATGGGGGGGATATATGTTTTGTCTCCTAAATATACAATAAAATCTAGAAGATTTAGGATTTTTGCTTGGAAATGTTTATATAGACATTTTTATACTCCAAGAAGACTCCAAATGTTTCCTCAGGTAGACAGCAAATGTTGGAAGTGTAATGGGAAAGAAGAGGTAATTGGGAATATATTTGCTGGGAGTGTAACGAGTTGACAGATTTTACAGATTAGTAATAGAAAAATACAGTGTGTTCCATGCAGCCAACGTTCATCAACTAGTAAAAGAAACCAAAAGGGGCTCATGTAGAGGTCAAAGTACTGAGAATTCTTGACAGAATTGATGAATACTCTGTAAAGGTGTGGAAAAAAAAAAGACCAAAAAGTCTGAAGAAAAACTATATGAATAACTTTATATGACACACTTCTACACAAACCAAAACAGTAAATAAACGTTCTAAAACATGGTCATGCGCTTTCGTCCCAAAAAAACAGGGACTTCATCAGAACCTTTAAATTTAATTAAACATTACATTTTATAGGGTGAAACATAGATGATATGACCTTAATTACAAGCGTTTAAAATCTAATAAAATTAAATTAAAATCTAATACTAACGTATCATTGATCCAATCTAATATTGACTTGTCATTGATTACCTTGCTGTCACTATTTATAAAGACAGCTTCAATGGTTGTTTTGCTTCAAGAATTTTTAGAAAGTCAACATGTTCAAAAAAGAAGTTATGTACTTACCATAACGTTCCATGTGAGTTGTTCATCTTGCCTTCATTCATACTAATGGGTTCGGAGCCGATCCCTCACTCCGAGTCGGCCTACTGCAAAGCTTGAGGTCTTCAAATAGCTCGAGGCCAAGTCCCTATTCCATGATGCATCTATAGTTACCTCAGATCTTGTTTGCTGCACATAATAATACCATATGTCATTCTATCACTCCATAAGAGAAAGTATAGAAGGGTTGAGCAACCAGGAAGGATCCAGCATCTCGGTCTAAAAGCCCAGGATGGGGTAGGAGGGAGGGACGTAAGAATGAAGGCGACATGAACAACTCACATGGAACATTATGGTAAGTACATAACTTCTTTATGTGAAGTTGTTCTAACTAGCCGTTCATTCTTACTGATGGGTAGCGTCCCAAGCATCATCTCTCCCGGGTGGCTCATGGGAGTATATTTTTCAGGACAGTGGATCCACAGGAGACCCTGTCAACTTTGTAATGAGTGATAAAGGTATGAGGTCTTGACCAAGTGGCTGCTGCACAAATGTTATCAATAGGGAGTCTGGCAGAAAAGGCAGAGGATGCAGAAACTGCTCTGGTTGAGTGAGCTTTAATTTTATGTTGTAAGGGCATATTGGCAGCTTAATAAGCAAATGTGATACAATCAGATAACCATTTAGACAGAGTTGTTTTAGCTACTGGCATACCTTTCCTGGAGTCTGAAAAGGAAACAAAAAGCCGTTTTAATTTCCTAAAATCTTTTGTTCTATCCAAGTAAAATCTGAGTTGTCTGTGAACATCAAGTTTGTGCAGCATGTATTCTACACTGTTGGAGTGATTGGGAAATAAAACGCAAATCAGTAATTTGGTTGAGATTAGTTTTAGTGCAAACCTCAGCCAAAAAAAAGGGGTTTGTCCGAAGTGAGACTCTGTCAGCATGGAAAATCAATTAAAGAGGTTTAATGGACAAGGCTTGAAGCTCTGACACTCTGCGGGCGGAAGTAATAGCTACTAAAAAGATAGTCTTCCATGACAAAAATTTGTAGTCACATGAGGAAGCTGGTTCAAATGGAAGAAGAATAATGCAGGAAAGCATAAAATTTAGATTCCGATCGTCTTCCATGACAAAAATTTGAAGTCACATGAGGAAGATGGTTCAAATGGAGGAAGAATAATGCGAGAAAGCATAACATTTAGATTCCATGGGGAATAGGGAGATTTCACAGGTGGTCTGAGATGAAAGGTCCCTTTGAGAAAGGCTCTGGATAATTTGTGTGACATAATATTCAATCCTTTGAATCCAGATGAAAATTAGAAATGGCAGCAAGTTGAACCCGAACAGTTGCTGCTGCAGCTCCTTTGTTGAAGATCATGGTCAAGAACTGTAAAATGGAGGCCATAGGGGGCTTGGTAAGGATCAATATTGTTTTTAGAGGCCCATATAGAAATTTTTTTCCATTTGCTAAGGTATAGCTTCCTCGTAGAGGATTTATGAGAGGATAAGAGAATTTGCTTAGTGTCATTGGAAAGGTTATGGAACCTGGCTATGATGGGAAATGGAGCAGCCAAGCTGTCAGCTTCAGGGACTGCAGAGAGGGAGGAAGTTCCCCCGACGAGTGCGTCAGAAGGTCCGGAACTGGGTCCAGAATCCAAGGGTCCTCCAAAAGATGATGTTGAAGGAAGGGGAACCAAATCTGACAAGGCCAATGAGGGGCTATTAGAATGATGGTCCTTCCCAGAGTTTTTGCTTTCTGTAGAACCTTGGGCATCAATGGGATTGGTGGAAATGCATAGAGGAGGCCGGGAGGCCAATCGTGAATGAGTGCATCCCTTGGGGCTTCTCTCAGAGGGGGAATCAGGGCAAAATACCTTCTGCATTGTTGTTCATATGGCTGGCAAAAAGGTCGCAGCAAGGCTGCCCCACTTGTGGAATATCCTGTCCGTATTTCTTTCTTGAAGGACCCCTCGTGGGGCAACAAAATTGCTCTGCTCAGCTTGTCTGCTATCACGCTGGATTTCCCCAGGATGTGCATCGGTAACAGAAAGCGCTGGGTGGATATAGCCCACTGCCATACTCTTAGGGCCTCTCGACAAAGGGGATATAACCTGGTTCCTCCTTGTTTGTTCAAGTACCAGACCACTGACATGCTGTCTGAATCGCAACTGTACCCAGAGGAAGAGAGTCCTGGAAGTACTGCAATGCCAAAAGTACTGCTCTCATCTCTAAGACATTGATATGCAGATGTGTCTCTTGATCGGTCTATGTGCCTTGGGCTGTCCTTCCCTGAAAATGCCACCGCCACCCTAACAGGGAAGCGTCCGTGGTCACTGTGGCCACTGCTGGGGGTAAAACAAAGGGAGGTCCTATTGTGACATGAAGTGAGGTCAACCACCACTGAAGATCCTTTTTGCAGGAGTTTGTGATCACTATCAGGTGAGACATGGGAAGCTCTTGATAAGACCATTGAGTGAACAACAGCCCTTGCAGTATCCGCATGTGCATATGACCCAGTGGTATGGCCAAAATTGCAGCTGCCATCATACCTAACAACTTTAGAACTTCTGATGCTGGAGCCTTGTTTTTGGATATCAGAATGCGGACCTGCTGACGGAGTTGTAAGACTTTTTACTGGAAGTCTTAGCATGCTGGTGTCCAGTTCTGCTCCGATAAAAACTCTATGTTGCGAGTGGCGACAAGGCAGATTTTTCTGAGTTTATTATAATGCCCAGCTGGCTGCAGAGTGACAGAGTGGAGTCCCTGGCTTGAATGAGTTGATGCCTGGTGGTGGCGGTGAGGAGCCAATCGTCTAGGTACAGAAACACCTGGAATCCTAAACTTAAGTGAGCCGTGACCACTGCCATACATCTGGTGAAACTCTGGGGGCTGAAACTGGTAATGACTGGTTCCCAGCCGGAAGCGTAGATGATCCCTGGATGGTCTGGCCATTTATATGTGGTAGTACGCATCCTGGAGATCTATCGAGCACATCAAATTGTCTTTCCCAAAGAAGGGAAGTATCAACTGAAGCGTGACCATCCGAAACTTCTCTTTTGACAGATTTGTTTAGCCTGCTGAGGTCCAATATAGGTCTCCAGTCCCCTGTCTTTTTTGGAACTAAAAAGAATCTTGAGTAAGTTCCGGATCCTGTCTGGTCTGGTGGGACTGGTTGGATGACTCTTTTTCTTAGCAACTTTTGGACCTCTACTGTTGCTTGTTCCCTGTAACTGGGTGGAACGTCCGGGATTTTCCTTGTCGGTGGAGGGGGTGTACCGAAAGGAATGAAGTATCCTCTGGAAATGATACTTTGAACCCAGTTGTCATTTATTTTAAGCCAGGCATCTGGGTACAAAGATAAGCGACCCCAACTGCCTCCAGAGTAGGCTACGAAGGTTCCACAATCAACAAGTCCAACTCCTCCGGCTCCGAAGGACCAGTATGGCTCGGAGGAGGAAGAGTTGCAGCTGGCATAAAGGTCTTCGGCTCCGAAGCCACTTGGGTTGGAGCCAATAAAGATTTTGCAAAGGCCTGTACCTGTAACAACTTCTGCACCACACGATCCACATCCAGATCAGAAAGGCTAATAGAAGACTGAGATGAATGGATCGAAGGTGGTACTGACTGTAATAAAGGAGACTTCGGTATTTCGGATATCGGTTCCAGGACTGAGGACCGGCTCTGAAAAGATAAGACGGTCGACTCTGATGTCTGTGGACCCGACGTTGAAGATTTTTTTTGTCTCAGAAGTCTTAGAAGACATTAAGGACTTGCTGGATCCATCTTGGTCGCTCAAAGCTTCTTGGAAAGAGGGTTTCAGCAAACCTCTATCTTATCAACTTCCTCTTTCTCTCCTGGAGAACCCTGGAAGAGAAAGAATGGCATATAGAGCAGCTACCTTGTAAATGTAATACTCCGAAACTATGCACACAGTTGACATGACTGTCAGTGACAGACATTTTTTGGCCGCATTTGGGGCATTTTTTAAATCCTGACTTTGAAAATTGCACAGTAACACAGTCAAAAGCCTTTAGAAAAATACCGGCTAAAGTCACACACACACAAGTACTCATCTAGACACAGATAAAATATTAATTGTGACAGAAAACTCTGTCTAAAAGCACACAATATTAAATGCTAAGCAGACTATAACTATAGTGAAAAAGATAGCTGCTATTTCACACACACTAAACCTTATCTAAATATTCTAAACTAAGCATACTCTAAATAAAATAAACCTTATTTAAAATTGTTTACTCTGCGACAAAAGGTCACTAACTAAGCACACTCTAAGTATAAGAACAAGATAACAGTGACAGAAAGGTCACTGGTAAAACACTCTTTAAACTAGGCCTAGAAAAAAAGTGGCCAACTAGAAATTTATAAGAAAGCACACCAAGGGAAAGGGAAATACACTATTAAACGATAAGAGCTTATAAAAGTATCTAAGCAACTACTATCTAGTCAAAGTTATCAATATTATAAGAAACTATTTGTAAAAGTAAGATTTTACTGGCTCGAGCTAGTGAGAACCTCCGATCTGTTGCAGCGGCAAACTAGATCTGAGGTAACTCTAGGTGCATCATGGGATAGGGACTTGGCCTTGAGCGATTTGAAGACCTTGAGCTTTGTAGTAGGCCGACTCGGAGCTGAGGGATCAGCTCCGAACCCATCAGTAAGAATGAACGGCAAGACAGAACAACTTCACATTAGTTATCTGGACTTTAAGAGCCATCATCCCAGTTCCACTAAAAAGAACATTTTCAGGGGATAATTAGTTTGGGCGGCAAGAACGTGCTCGAACATATTTATCTTTAAATAGTCGTTGTTTCAGAAAAGAGGTTACCTGCAAGACTTACTGTTTAGAATTAATGAAGAAGTCTTACAAGGGTGGGGTACGAGATTCAAACCCTTTTTAGGTAGTGAGATGTAGGAGTACATAATGCAACCCCCGGGACTACTGAGATCCAAGTTAAACCCTATACTAATTACATGATAGTTTCTTTTGGGGAGTACACCAAGGAAATTAAGGAAGTTTTGTTGAAGATCTGGATAATTTTTAAAGGAAATTCAGAGATTATTAACATTTTAGGGGAAACACCCCACTTTATGTATAAGACTCGAAGAAATTTGAAAGTGTGTGTGTGTGTTTGTTTGTGTGTGTGTGTGTGTGTGTGTGTGTGTGTGTGTGTGTGTGTGTGTGTGTGCGAGAGAGCGTATTGGGTTTACTTTCATTCATTGAAAACTCATTTCACTGAATTTTAATTCACCCTCAAAAAATCACTGAAAGCTCTCCCACATAGTTAGCTTTTATATTTATGAATCTCATTTCACTGAAAGCTAAGAATATAAAACCCCCTACACCCCCCCAACTATATATACTAACTCTGTGATCGCACTACAGTGGGGAAAAGGGCATATACGTTTTTATTTGCCCAACAGTACTTACATTCAGTGAAATGTGAATCAGTGAAATGAGTTTTCAGTGATTTGAGCTTTCAGCGATTTGGTGTCAGTGGTTTGAAATTCAGTGAAATGAGTTTTCAGTGAATGAAAGTAGACCCGAGCGTATTATATACATTTTATATAAGGCATATAATAAATCAAGCTCTACCCACAATTGTAAACAGATAATAGATTGCATACAAAATACTAAACAAAGTACCATACAAGCAGCAACACAGTTACCACTGTATTACATTATTACAGTGAAATATAATTTGCAAAACAAAATGTGCAAAACATTAAGAACACCTAAATTAGACCAATAACAAGCACCTATAACAGGCACTAAGACAGATAAAAAGAAAAAAATATACTTCATTACCACTTATGGTTTATTTAGTCCTATACTTACTGATATAGTAAAATACTACTGGCAGTACTTCTTTAAATATAATGAGCTAGCCAATATTTTGTGCCCGTATATAGGTGTATCATACAAAAGAGGTAGAAATTTTAAGGATATTTTAGTACACAATAATTTTATTTTTCCAGTTGATTCTATTACTATTGTTAATATACCTTTAGGCACTTATTTGTGTGGACATTGTAACGTTTGTACATATATGTCTAACACATTTGATTTTATCAATGGACATAGGTTCTCTCCATCAGAAATATTTAATTGTGAAATACAAAGGGTTATTTACGCCTTGCAATGCTCATGTGGCCTTGTATACATTGTAGAAACTAAGATAAAATTTAAATGTAGGCTACAAGAGCATATTAGAAATATAAGAAACAATAAGATGGAGATACCTATGGTCAAACATTTTTTAGAATGTCATAATTCCAATGTGCATGATTTAAAGGCTAGCATTCTGGAAAGATTACCTGTACGATTTTGTTCAGATGAAGTATATAAAAGGAAACTAATGTATAAAGAGAGTCTGTTTATTTTAAAGTTTAACACCATGTCCCCTTTGGGACTGAATCTTGAATGTAATTGGAAAGTGTTGATTTAATTGATTTTTTTAATTGTATAATTGATATGTGGGTGTATATATAAAGGTGTGTCTTTTTAGAGTTTTTTTTGTACTCCTTGAAGGCTTGTGCCAAAGCGCTGGAGAGAGAATAAATTCTGTTGACTGGTCCTGGTTGTATTTTTAGCTGGACATTTCTTTGTGGTTGCTTATAACAGACACTAGTTTATGCAAACTCTGCAGCAGTTATTCAGTCCATCCCCCAACTAACAACTAAATGGTTATTAGCAAGTAATTAATTCACTCAGTGCTACACTACAGACACACACAATGGGTCATGAAGGTGTTAATGGAGGTATAAACAAACAGAAGAAAGCACACACATACATTTACAAAATTAACAAAGGCACAGTAAAAATCAAAATCTTAGCCAGTTAGCATCACTGATGAGGAATGCAGTTATGCCATCAGTATCATGGGATTAAAATAACATAATTTTAAAACATTTCTCAGCTTTGTGAAAAAAGGTTGTAGACTTAGTTGTTCTGCTTAATTACAGATGATTTTGGCTCAATATGCACTCTATAATGAAAGTCTAAGGAATAAATAATGCCTCTGTCCCACAATCATCATGCTACCAATTGTTACACTGAAATGTCCAACAGTATCAATGTTGCACATGTGCAATACAAATCATAACTAGAAACACTGCTAGGGAAGTATGAAGAACGTTTAATAACATTTTCTTATTAAAAAAAAAAGAAAGGCAACATAACCTATAGAGCAACACAAAGATCATACCTGACAAAAAGCCAGCTAGCTGAACATGAAATGATGCCGTAGGCAAAGGCTTCCACAACACTTAACCCCATGCTTCTCACTGCTCTTTTCCCAGATGCATCTCAGTGCCTCCAGGCCTGGTTCCTCATCACAGCCTCCTCACATAATCCAGATTATTAGTTTTTCAACCTTTTATGGCATATTTTGTACTACTCTTCAGATGCAGGGTTATGAACCTGGATGTATTTATAATAAACAGCTTTACTTTCATTGTAATAAGTGACATGGGAGCGTTAAGAAACATCAGTGCTGGTATCTTGGAAGTAAAATGGGAAGGGAATAAATATACTTACATAAAGACAATGTAATACAGCTATGTATAAACTGTTTCTCCCCTGAAAGCTTCCAAACCCGTATACATTTACCTTACAAAACTTATAACTGCAAAAGAAAAAAAATGTACCTCTGATTGTCTACTGTAAGAAATGTTAATCACTAGGATGATGTCCTGTTGTGTGTATATATGCTATATGTATGTTTGTTATGTGTATATACACCATACGTATGTATGTTCTACTTCTTTTTACTCTCATGTAATGTTTTGTAATGTGGAGCTTTTCTCCCCGGGCCACCACTGAAAATGGACCTGTGTCCAGTCGGACTTTCCTGGTAAACAAATGTAAAATATAAATAAATAAATAAATATGTGGGATGGATTTATAAATAGGAATGAAAAACTGAAGTGACTGGAATAAGAAACAAAACAGTGAAGGGGGTTGCATAGTGAGTTACAATGTGTGAAATATAAATCAGAGAAGATGCATTAACAATTTACTGGTTTAAGAAAATTACTGCAGATAACTTGGATAAATCCTCCAATTACAACAGACAAATTACAGGGAGCAAATACAGACAACAATACAATAACAGGTAAAGGGGCCCAAGACCACATATCTCAAATGCCCCTGATTTTGCAGAATAAACATGCTTTTTAAATTTTACTTTTGACCTGTCCTTCACAACTTTTCAGGTAATCAGTGGTGATAATTGTTAAGTTAATAATGTGATAGTTTACACTTGCATTACTATTGTTTAGAAAATGCAAACTGATGCAAAAAGTCTTATTTTAAGTGCATCATAATGCTATATACAATGTTTTATTTTTAACAGCCTTTATGTCACAATTATTTAAGAATTTTTCTTTCTCAGGAATCCCTGAAATGAAGTTTTAAGGTTTGTCAAACAATGTTTTACCAATCAGTAGGTAGTAAGGATTAACATTTGAAGACAGAAAGAGGCTATGGTGTAGCAAAAATAAATGTACCATTGTAAGTAGGTGGATAGTACAAGGCAACAGTACATGAACTTTGTCTTCTGCTGTGAACTACCAATTGCAGCAGCAAACAGCTCAAATTACCATTGCCACTTTGACAGATATGAAAGGGGGGTGTTTAGGGGTGGGGACATAAGTTTAAGGACTACAACTCACACATAACAAATGAATGAAAATTGGCCACTTTAGAAAGAAAAAGAAGTAACAAGCACTGAGAATACTATTCTATGCTATTATCCATTTGTTTTTTAAGTAGTCAATGAAAAGCAAGAAATTGCAATTACACCTGACTGAATAAAAGAAAGAAGAGTATATGTGAAAACGCATGTAACGTCAATGCATGACAGGAGCTTAGGGGCTATGATGTAATATTTTAAAGCCAAACACTGCACTCTGGGATATCTAGAGGTAGATTTTAAAATCAAGAAGCCGGACCCCATGTGGGCAAACTCCACAACTACATTTAATTAAAAAAAAAAGTATATAGAGTCCAAAAGTGAGGCTAAAATGTAGGGAACATCAAGACATGATGAAATAAACGTGTTTTTGTTTTTCTTTCAGTCTGGGAGTGCGGTTCTCCTTTAACCTTTAAACCGAGATGGTGTTCCAAAGCAACAAGCCTTTATTAGTCACAGACAAGCGATCCTCAGTAAAAAAAAAAAAAAAAAAAAAAAAAAAAAAAAAAAAAAAAAAAAAAAATCTGAAATACTTTAACAAAGTTAAATTTATCAGCTTTTATATACTTAGAAATTTTAAATCTGCCTATTCATGGCAAACAATATAAAAAGGGCCATAAAAGTGCATTTTACAACAGCAAGTACTCACCCCCACACACTACTACTGATTAGATCAAACTAAATCCTAGTTAAGGAAAACACCACCTATCTATCTGCAACCCTCATTCCAAGATCAGGTATTAAGAAAGGCATAACATATACATAAAAGAGTTTTAACTAAAATCGCTTTTGGCTAAATAGTGCAATAAAGTCCTCATCAGGTCTGTGTCTGTGACAAGAACTAAAATAAAAAAAACCCACAGTTATCTAACCAAAGAACATAATCAAAGTAGAACACTATAAATATAAAAATACATCTAACAATATGTAGTAAATATCCATCCATATGTATTAATGTGCATAAAAACAAAGTTATTAGCTGAGAAAAAAATGTCAGTGCTTTGCAAAAAAAAAAAAAAACAAAAAAAAAACTTTCCTTTGAGTCAGAATGTGCACTATTATTGTGAACTAGCTCTGAATATTGTTGGGTATTAATTCCTAACTCCATGACATTCCTGAAGAAATATTTGTAGTTATATTTTGCTTTAGTAGCAATTTTAAGTTCATATTCAACTTTGACCTTCCTAATACCTCCTTGAAGTCTTTACTAGTTTCCATAACAGTGTTCTTGAGGTAGGCAGAATGAGACTGCTTTACAAGTGATGACATTTCTTACTCTTGTTATATAATTTAATTTATATGGGTATTCCACCACAGGGGGGTGTTTTTAAATGTCTTATTACAATCAGTGAAGTGAGGGACTGTCTTACTAATGCAGCTATTTAACTGGGGGTGTAAGCCAAAAGGCATTACTTATTTATTTAGGTCATCAAGTAAATAAAAGTTATATACTCACCATAGCTATGCATCTGTGTTGTTCATTTTCATTCTTCCTCAATGAATGGGTCTCAGATCCAACTTGGCTGCTTTTCCACTAGATTCTAGGATCCAACTCTCAAGCTCCTGCCTTTATCCACAACGCCCCTGACTATTCTATCACCTCAGACCAAGTTTGCTGCCACGATACAACTATGCAAATATAGAGCACAGCAAAAATAACAATAATAATAAGAAGAATAAGAAGAAGAAGAATACCAATAATTAGTATAGTAACAGAACAGGAGCTCAAACAGGAACTGTGGTTGCTAACAAAAAACTTCATCAGGTCACTCCCAAAGACATGGATAGGGGAAGGTGGGGGAGGGAGTTGAGGAAGAATGAAAATGGACAACACAGATGCAGTTATGATAAGTACAAAACTTTTATATGTGATCTTGTCATTTTCATTCATTTCTCAACAAACGTGACAGAGTCCCCAGTTACTATAACCTTGGGTGTCCCTCGTGGAAGGATATTCCGGAGAACCGCAGAACCAAATGCAGCCCTGTTTCTGGAGATGATATCCAACCTGAAATGAGCAATAAAGGTATCAGTATTAGACCAAGTGGCAGCTGCAAAAATATCAATAGATGCTCTTGCCCAAAAGGCAGCTGAAGTGGCCATTGCCCTAGCTGAGTGTGGTTTTGGTTGTTTTGGCAGGAAGAATAAAAATAAGAAATGCAATCCATTATCCTTCTGGCTAGTGTAGTTTTAGCTACTGTTTTCCCAATTTGTTATTGGCAAAGGAAACAAACAGTTGGTCAATTTTTCTAAATATTTTCATCCTACAAAGATAGAAACTAGGTTGCCTATGTACATCTTAAAAGGTGAAGCATGTATGTCCTCTGTTGTCAAATTTAGTAAAGAAAACTGGCAAGTTGATCACTTGGTTGATGTTTGCTTCAGAGGCAATTTTGGGTATAAAGGAAGGATTAGTATGTAAAGTAACCCAATCCTTGTGGAAAATTAAATAAGACAGTTTTGAAAGGACTGCTTGGAGCTCAGGGACTCACCTTGCAGAAGTTATAGCCACGATTGTATCAAACTCTGCAACAAAACAGTAAGATCCTAAGGTGGAGTAGGATCTTTTATTGGAGGTCTCAGTAAAAAGGTACCTTTGAGGAATGCTTTACATAATCTGGATGAGGCTAAAGGGAAAGCAATGTGATAGTTGTAGATGGTTGCCAGCTAAACTTTGATTGTGGTGAAACTAGTACTACTGAAAAACTAAAGCAAGAAAATCTAAAACAGTGAGGACTGGAGCAGTGAAAGGATCCAACACTCTCTACTGTACCCAAAAAGAAAAAAATCTTCCATTTACTCTTCTAAATTTTTCTTGTACAGGGTTTCTGAGATAAGAATAAAATTTGGCAAACAAGAGAGGAAAGCCTGGAATGTTTAGCCATCATTGGAATTGGAGAACCCATGTTGGTCAGTCTGATCCCTGTAACGCCCAGATGAATCATCCCTGATGAGTGTGAAAGAAGGTCTGGAATGGGGTCCAGTGTCCAAGGTGGACATAGTAGGTAAGACCATAGGAAGGGGAACCACACTTGCCAAGGCCAGAAGGGGGCAATGAGGATTACTTTGCTCTTCAAATGGAGTGCTTTCTGAAGGAATGTGTGGATTAGAGGTAGGGGAGGATAAGCATAAAGAAGACCAAAGGGCCAAATGTGGACTAGAGCATTACCCAGTGACTGTCCCCCTCAGGAGGAATTAGGGTAAAGAACCTGCTGCATTTATTGTTGAGGGGAGAGACAAACAGATCGCAGCAAGGCTGACCCCATTTCAGGAAGATCATATTCGCCACTGATTGATTGAGGGATGACTTGTGAGGCATCAGGATAGTCCTGCTGAGCTTGTCCGCTAGAATGTTGGATTTTGCTAGTATGTATGCTGCTACAAGAAAGCAGTTGGAGGAGATTGCCCATTACCAGACCCTCACTGCTTCTCGGCAAAGAGGGTAGGCTCCCCCTTGTTTGCTGATATACCAAACTATTGACACACTCTCTGTTTGGATAACAATTGTCCCTAGAAGAACAGAATTCTGAACGGCCTGCAAAGCTAAAAGGACCGCTCTCATCTCTATGACATTTATACACAATTTGGTCTCTTCTGGGGACCACGTGCCTTGAACAGTCCTTCCTACGAAATGCCCCCCCATCCTGATTGGGAGGCGTCCATGGTCAATGTGGCATTTGGGGAAGGAAGGATAAGGGGACATCCTGGACAAACCTCGTCAGACTGAATCCACCACAGCAGGGAGTCCTTGCAGACTTGAGATAGTTTTGTAGGATGTTGCAGGGGCTATCGAAGAATAAATCCTTGAAATGCTTGAGTCCACTGGAGTATATGCATGTGAAGAAGAGCAGTAGGTATCAAGCTAACCGATGCAGCCATCAATCTTAGGGCTTTGATTACCATTTTTGCTAGGGGAGAGGGGTGAGAAAGAAAGTACAGTTGTGTACCTACCATAAATGTAGATGTTCAAGTGTATTCACTGTTGCAGTCATTACACTTGGGTTATCCTGCTGGCAGGCTACCCGCAGTCAGCCTGAATTCCAAAGTCCTGGTCCGGCGTCGGTTGCTGTCGCCTCTTCCCTGACGTCAGTGCGCCAGGGGTATAAAAGATGCAGCCGATGCCATTTTCTTCAGTCTTTCTTGCCGTGCGGTGCCCGAAGCAAAAGCAGTTCGCAAGTGCCGGTCAGCCGACTCCTGAGATTTTCAAAACCGAATTTCAGATCCGAAGTCTTCATTAAAGCTAAGTATCCCATTGGGGAAACTTTTTTCTTGCTCCAGAGCGATGTCAGAAAAAGTTAACAATTGTACCTGTAACCTGTCTGACATGGAATCTCAAGGCAAAAATTCTGTTCTGTTGGAGGAGAGGGAGACAATTTATCTAGCCAAGCACCTATAAACTAATAAGACTTGAACTGGATAAGCGGTCTTTGAAAGACTGAGTTTGATTCCCAAGGATTGAGATAATTGGAGTAGGTAATCCCTTGGTTTTTCAAGGAGATGCCTGGTTGGTGCAGTGAGAAGCCAGTCGTCTAGATAAAGAAACACTCTGAATCCATGGAGTCTTAGATGAGCTGCTACCACTGCCATACATTTGAACACACTGTGGTAAGACCAAAGGGAAGGGTTCTGAACTGATGACTGGCTCCTAGCCGGAAGCACGGGTATCTTCAAGAGTGATTATTCCATTTTGATGTAATAGTACGCTTCTGGAAAATCTACTCAGCACATCCAGTAGTCCTTCTGTAACAGAGGCAGAATGGACTGAACCATAACCATCCGGAACTTGGAGTTCTTTACAAACTGGTTGAGATAACTGAGATCAGGACAGGTCTCGGGTCCCCTGTTTTCTTTGGCACCAAAAAGAACCTACAATAGAATCCAGATCCTCTCTGGTCTGGTGGGACCTCTTGGATGACTCTTTTGTCTAGCAGCTTTTGAATCTCCAGAGCTGCTAACTCTCACTAATTGGTGGAACTTTGGGAGCAGTTTTCTTTTCATGGAGGGAATTTGTAAAAAGGGGATGAAATATCCTCTGGATACTATCATTTGCACCCACATCTTTTGTGATGGCTGCCCAGGCTTCTGGGTGCAAATATAAGTGCCTTCCAACTACCTCCAGAGAAAAGTGAAGCAATCCTTCAGGAGTGCTTAAAGGGTCCATCAGAGAAGCAATCTTGGAAGCCCTGGTTTTGCAGACCACCTCTGTTGCTTGGGCGGAATCTTCTGTTATTTCCCCCTGTGCCTCTGGAAGAAAGATCTTCGTGTGGTCCTGAAAAGGTCCTTGAGACTTCCGGAAGCACATCTTCTTACCACTGCACTGATTCCTAGAAAATGGCCTCTGCGGGGTAAAAAAATGGATCCTCGTGGCAGACAAGGTCTTTCCATCTTGCTCACTGCAGGAAAGTGTTTCTTTTACGGTTGGGCCAGAGAGGATCTATCAAAGGGAGCACTGAAGAATGATGCTTTGAAGGCCTCCGGAAAATCACACAATCGCATCAAGGCACGTCTCCTAATGGCTATACCTGAACCTGCAGGCCATGAGGAAACCCCAACTGTATGAGAGATTAGCCTCATGGACACATTTGAGATCAATTGTAGGGTGGCCAGTCAACAGGAAAAAAAACCTTCTCCTCCGTCGATATGGACCCAGGGGTAGAGTGGAGTTCTTTGATTAAGTCCCTCTGTAGCCTACTGTGCCAGAGAGTTATTGACCATAAGGCAAAGGTTGCTGAGGCATAAACGTATTTCCCATACCTGTCCAATGCCCTAGATTTACTATTAGGGGGATGGACAGAGGAACTATGTTCAGCTAGCTCCTTTTTGATGGCTGCCGCAACAACCATGTCATCCACAGGGATTCCCTTACTCCAAACTATCGATTTTTAGGTGCTCCAAGAATCTTATCAGGACGCCATGGAATCAGTTCTAAGGTATCTTGTTCCTTCCATGCCCAGCAGGAGAAAAGATCTATAAGCTAGTCTGCCAGGGGGAGGGGTAACCCAAGACATAGATGAGCCAGACCCAAAGACATTTACGAACACAGATTCCTCCTGAGAAGGCGTTTCAAAGGACCAGCCACCTTTCTGGTGTAGGACTTTTAGAATGTCGCTGAAGGAGCCATCTTCTGGTGGAGATCTTGGGGACTTTTCCCCTTCATCAAAATTGGTGTCTTCGGTCAAAGATGCCTAAGGGGAATCTAAGCGCCTCCTTTTGCACAACCTCTTCTGGGGAACCTCTTTAGTGGGGTGTTCTGGAGGGGTATCAGAAGAAGCGGGGAGTTCCCTAACTGGAACTGCCTGGAAGCTCTTATGGGCTTTGCTGTCTCTGTGGAGTAGGATGAAGAGACTCAGAAACAGCATCTGAAGGGGGGACAGGGACTGGATCCAAAGAGGTAAGACTCAAAATAGCTCTTGAGGAGGAGAAAACCCTCTCCACAACCTCAAAGCACGAGGGACCAGGAGAAGCACAGGTCAGCCTAGTCAGAGCCAAAGCTCTTGGATCAGCCAAACTGGGGCCTCCCCCGCACTGTCGAAGGAGTCAGATCTGAGCTATCCAGCTCCATGATTCTGAGGGGAAGCAAAGGCTATGAAAACTTTGATGTCAAAGTTATTCCCTTGGATCCTATGCCAATGCTTTGGCTTTGAGACATGTCCTACTCAAGGGAGTTGGAGCTCAATGAATCAAGGAGGTAGTTGGAGTCAAAGATAAAGGCATCCTCAGATTCGACAGTTTGACTCTTGGAGATCTCTGATTCGAGGGCTCCGAAACAGATGGCCAGATCTGAGAAGGAGAAATTATGGTATCTGAAGGAGGTTTAAGGTTCATGGATCTGATGGGAACTGGAACCAGTAAGACTACCCATTTGGGTCTGTATTCTGAGAAATTTTCTCATCATCCTATCCACCTCTGCCTTAGAAAGACTTTGGGAGGACTTGACTGAAGAGGAAATGGAAGAAGATCGAGAAGACTTTCTTGGTGTCTCTTGTAGAAAAGGAGACCTCAGTTTTGGAGACACTGGCTGTGGAAATGAGAAGACTTTAAAATTGAAGGTGTAGGACCATGGACTTCAGATTCGAATGCTTGATGAATTTATCTGGATGTTCTGATGTCAAAGCAGAGTTGGGAGACCTAACAGAAGAGCACTTTCTATGCTCCCTGGGCTCTTAAGCCCCTGAAGTAGAAACAGCAGAGGGAGCAGAAGCAGGGATAATGCCCTTAAGCACAAAATTGTTGCATTGGTTGCTAATAGCTCTGGCATTAAAACCAGCACAAATTGTACAAGGAGTATCGAGATGAGAAGGGCTTAAACAATAAATGCACTCACTGTGGGCATTAGAGTTTGGGTATTTTGTGACCACAGGAAGTGCACTTTTTAGAGAATTAGAGAGGTGCAAGTGATGGTAAACAAGAATACCAAAGTATGGTAAGAAACGGTTGGAAAAAATATAACTAGCTTAGTGGGTAAAGAGAAAAAGCTATACGGGCTGCGCAGTGGTGCATTGGTTAGTGTTGTCATCTCACAGCAAGAGGTTCTATGTTTCGATTCTCAGCTGGGGTGCCTTCTCTGCGTAGTCTGCATGTCCTCCCTGCATTCATGTGGGCTTCCTCCGGCTACTCCGGTTTCCTCCTACATTCCAAAGACATGGATCTGTAGCTTTTCTTCCCAGGCCTTCACTGAAAATGGGCTCTGTCCCAGTCAGACTTTCCCAGTAAACAAATGTTAAATAAAAGTAAAACAAATATATAATGTAATAAGTAAGAAAAATTAGTTAAACTTTAAGTTTTACTCACTATTCCCAGAAAAACACACTGCCTGAGCTTGAAAGAATGCAATCTCAAATGAATTGCTAGAGAGGCAAATGAGATCTGAGGTGGTACAGTGGTCAGGGGCATTATGGGTAAAGGGAGGAGTTTGAGAGTTGGATCCTAGAATTTAATGGAAAACCGGCCAAGTCAGACGAGAGAACCATTCATTGAGGAACAAATGAAAATGACAACCATCAGATCTGAAGGCTTGCTTTTTGAGAAGTCTCTAAACACAGAGGTATTTACAAGGGAAGTACCACCAGTTTCTAAAGAGAAGGACACTAATTTATGGTCTGATTTAACAAGGCAGGATGGTACATATTGAGATGTGCAAAAAGTGGTCATATTTATGAGGACTAAATCAGGGATACTGTTCTCTCCTACTAGGATGATTAACTATTAATAAAAGAGAGTTAGCACATATAAAATATACATATAAATATTTCAAGCATAGGCAAGAATATCCTTCTAGCCTGCCAATATACCAAAATAGTAATTCCCATAACAAGTGTCCAAGTTGTTCTTAAAAACATTAAAACTAGCATTTGCTTTAATATAACTGGTAGTCAGTTACTCTCTCAGACAACTAATTAGTACATCTGTCATTCATAAATAATCTCCTACATAGACCGATGATTCCTTGATAACCCCAAACATTCCCAGAAGTAGCTGTCTCTAAATGCCGTACATACCCAAATAAGGTCTCTTCTTAAATATCTATATAATGCAATGTACAAGTCCAGATATTTTAATTGCTCATAACAACTTAAATTTTCACATCCATGGATGAGACATACAGTAAGTGGATAAGACACTCTAAACTGGCCGTGTGTGTGTGTGTGTGTGTGTGTGTGTGTGTGTGTGCAAGTGAGTGGTATGGATGAACTACCGTGGCAGGGCTAGCCACCTGGCAGTGTAAACCTTGGCTCAAGATGACTGTCACTGTAAAAGCGACACCCCGACCTCATATGCAAAATAGGAAAACAGGGTTGAGGATGGATGGATACTCTTGGCACATTTCTGCTGAAATCTTTCCAAATTATTCATACTTGCTTTCTTATAAAGTTTCCATCATATTATTCCATATTCTAATTTTGATGTAATGCAACTTACAATGATTTACAATGATATCATCATTTCTGATTTCCTGTACTGTAGTTTTAAAAAGTACAGTTGTGTACACTTACCATAAATGTAGATGTTCGAGTGTATTCACTGTTACAGTCATTACATTTGGGTAATCTGCTGGCAGGTTGCCCTCAGTCGGCCTGATTAACAAAGTCTTGGGTCCTGCGTCGGTTGCTGTCCCTTCTTCCATGAAGTCAGGTCGTCAGGGGTATAAAACATGCAGTCGACGCCATTACATCAGTTTTTCTTGCCCCAGATGTCAGGTGCCCCCCAAATGGGGAGCAAAAAAAAAAAAAAAAAAAAATATATATATATATATATATATATATATATGTATATAATTTAAAACACAAAAAATATACCTCCAAACAAAAGCAAATACACCCAAAAAAGCTTTTAAGCATAGTAAAAGAAAGGAGAGGTATAGTAAGAGAAAAACAGGGAGTTGGAGGGTGGGTAACCAGGACTGCAACAGTGACATTTATGGTAAGTGAACACAACTGTACTATGTTCTTCGTGTTTCACTGTTGCAGTCATTACATTTGGGTAGAATCCCAAAGCTATGGTTGGGAGGATGGCTTTATACAGCATTAGGAGCAGCTATAAGGCCCTGCAGGACAGCAGTGGCAAAGCCAGCTCTGGATTTAGAGAAGAGAGGTAAATGGTAATGTTTGGTGAACGTATTAAGTGAGCTCCAGTTAGCAGCTTCTAGAATGTCTCTGGTAGGAACCCCTCTGGGAAAGGCTGCAGAAGTAGATGCAGCCCTGGTGAATGAGATCTGATCCCCTTGGGGATAGGTTTACCATGGTGCATATAGCAGAAACAAATACAATGGCTTATCCATTTGGAAATAGTCTGCTTTGAAATAGCCTTTCCCTCTGCCCCTGTAGCAAATGCCACCAATAGTTATTCTGATTTTCTTAGAGATTTTGTCCTGTTTAAGTAGAATCTAAGTTGTCTGTGTACATCCAATGAATGCAAAATCCGTTCACCCTTGTTCTGTGTATTGGGAAAGAAAGTTGGCAAATGAATGGTCTGGATACCACCTTAGGCATGAACGATGGATTGGTCCTGAGAGCCACCCTGTCCAGATGAAAACTAATGAAAGGCTCCACTGCCATAAGAACCTGTAATTCTGAAATCCTTCTAGCTGAAGTGATTGCTAAAAGGAAAGCTGTTTTCCAGGAGAGAAATTTTAGGACTGCAGTAGTAGCTGGCTCAAAAGGAGGGAGAGTGAGTTTTTCCAAAACAAAATTGAGGTCCCATGCAGGAGTTGGTGCTCTCCTGGGAGGTCTTAAATTTTTGGCCCTCTGAGATACTGCTTTAGCAGATGATGAGAGAGGAGGGGAGGTTCTGTGTTGTAATGAGTTGAAATGACCGAGGCATGGATTTTTATGGAAGAAAAAGATATGCCCTTGTGAAGCATCTCGGTTAAGTATTGCTTGTGATTGGTTCCAGGCACAGAATCTTTTCCATTTGTCAGCATAAGATTTTCTAGTACTAGGCCTTCTAGCCTCCAAAATGACATCCATCACAGGTTTGCTGAGGGATGCCAAGGGTAAAATTAGTTGATTACCCATGCTGCAAGATTCACAGTTTGGGGCTGAGTGTGCAGAATTTGGTAGTTTTGCTGAGTCAGTAGGTAAGGTGTCTGGGCAGGTGCCCTGGAGGGAGGTGTGACACATTGCGCAGGAGTGGGTACCAGTGTTGGCGAGGCCAGTCTGGAGCAATCAGAATCATTTTTGGTTTGTCCTGTCTGACTTTTAGTAGAACTTTAGAGGGCAGAGGCAGAAGGGGAAAAGCATAGACTGATAGGTTTTTCCAGCTGAATGATAGAGCATCCACTTTCCAAGCTTTTTTTGTGATGAATTCTTGTGCAGAATTTGTCTGACTGATAGTTCTGGGGTGAGGCAAAAAGATCTATGTCTGGGCTCCCTCATTTGCATTTCAACATGTTAAAAACTTGTGGTTCCAGTTTCCATTCATGTGGGTCCATAAGATTTCTGCTTAGTTCATCTGCCAGAGTATTTAGCTTTCCTGGCAGGAATTGAGCTTGTAGTTGTATCTGATAGGTCAAGGCTGTGTTCCACAATGCCACCCCTGCTTGTTTACGTACCACATAACTGTGGTGTTGTCTGTCTTTAACATTAGCTATCCTGGATGAAGGCAGTCCTTGAAGGCTGTCAGTGCATTCTGTACAGCTAGCATCTCTTTCTGATTGATATGTAGGTGCATTTGATTTGGGCTCCATTTGCCCTGAATGCACTTTCCTGCCAGATGAGCCCTCCAAGCATAGTCTGATGCATCTGTAGTTAGGGTTTGGGCGGCATGGGGTGGAGTGAATGGCAGTCCCTTGTTTTGGTGGCAGGCCTCTGCCCACCATAGGAACTCTAGTTGCAGGCAAGGTATAATAGGAATCATTGTTTCCAGGCTGTGACAATGTTGACTCCATAAACTTTTTAAGTACCACTGAAGTTTCCTCATATGCAGTCTTGCATATGGAATTAGAAGAATGCAGGAGGCCATGAACCCCAAGGCTTGCAGAATTTGCTTGCAGATAGCAGGGTTTTTGTAGCCACCTGTTTGAAGTACGTCACCAATTGAATTTGCTTTTCTGGCGCAAGATAAGTAATCTGGGCAGTTGTATTCAAGCTTGCACCCAGGAAAGTAATTTTTTGACAGGGTACCAGTTGTGATTTCTTTTCGTTTGTGGTGTATCCTAGACAAGTTAGAACCCTTTTTGCAAATGCCAGATGCTTTAGAAGAATGTTTTCTGCTTGAATTAGACAATCGTCCGGGTATGGATATATTTTAATATTTCTTTGCCTGCAAAATGCAATTACTGGAGCCAAGCACTTTGTGAAGACCCTGGGTGCAGTAGATAAGCCAAAGGGCAGTGCAGAGAACTGGTAATGCAAGTAGCCTGCTTAGAAGTGGAGGTATCTTCTGCAAGATTCCCTGATTGGGATATGCAGGTAATCCTCTTAAGTCTAGAGTTACCAACCAGGCATCTTTGCCTAACAGAGGTAGTAACTGTTGAAGAGTCAGCATCTTGAATTTTGGAATGTCCAGTAATGTGTTTAGAGTGGATAAGTCCAGAACTGGAAGCCATGTTTGTCTTTTCTGGGTACCAGGAAAAGTCTTGAATAGAAACCTTGTCCCTTTTCCTCTTCTGGCACTAGTTGAATATCCCCAATGTTCATGAGGGACAGAACTTGTTTCTGGGCCTCTGCCCACTGATTTGGGGGCAGATCTGGCCATCCGTTTGGGATTGGCAACGTGTGGAAATGAAATCTGTATCTCTGGGATACTATATTTAAAACCCATTTGTCCTGGGTAATAAGTTGCCAGTTTCATGCATGAAGTGCCAGTTTTCCCCCCAAAGGGGTGGCTAAAAGGTAAGTGCTTGGTGATTGTAGAGGGAAGTCATTGAGACTGTTTACCATAGGGAGGTGCCTTGTTGTTTCCAGATTTGGAGGTGGAGGCACCCCATTGTTTTGTTCTAAAAGCTCCTTGTGACTGAAACCTGGAGCTTTTGGAATGTCTGGATTTGACTTGAGTGGCTCTCGGGGGACTGGAAAGGACCAGTTCTTAGCAGGCCAGTGCCTACTAAATCTTGAAGGTTGCACTTGTAAGAAATCTTTCACAGTTTGCATAGATTTTAGCTTTATCTTCCATCTTTTTTAACACTTCTTCAGCCTTACTACCAAAGAGAAGGTCCTGTTGTAAAGGAGCATCCAACAATTTTGCTTTAACATGGTCAGGCAGAGTTTGCTCTTTGAGCCAAGCATGCCTTCTTAGCACAGCTCCAGTTACAGCAGCCCTGCAAGAGGCCTCCAAGGAATCAAAACCACATTGCAAAGTATGTTTTCCAACTTGTTCGGCTGAATGTCATAAACCCTGCAAATCTTTATTTTCCACACAGTCAGAGATTAACATCATTTTCTGTTTAAGTAGTCCCATGATATGCTGTTGATATTTAAGCATATGAAATTGACAGTTAAAAGCCCTGATTGCCAAGGTTGTAGATGTGTAAACCTTCTTACCCCATCTATCCAGCGCCCTGGAATCTCTATCAGAAGGGATAGGATTTTTAGCAGTAGAGGCCTTAATGCCCTTGGGACCCTGAGAAATGGTTTCAGGATCAGCAATAGGATTTTTGAAAATAAATTTGTGGGAGTTAGGTACCCTGTAATATATGTCTGGCTTACAAGGAGCCAGAGGGAGAGAATCAGGAGTCATACTAGATTCTGAAAAAAACATCAACAATGTCTAGAACAGGAGGTATAGCCAAAGGCCTATGCTGAGGAAGAAGAAGAAAATCCCTAAGTCTATTTTTAGATTCAGAGAAATCCTGACATTCCCAGTGGAAATGTTCCCTTAAGGTATGTAAAGTTTCCCCAAAAGAAAAATCCTCAGGGGGAGAAGCAGAAGGAATGGAATCTTCTGCATCAGAGTCCTCATAAGTAGGAATAGACAAATCCTGTTCATTAGACGAGTCAGAAGAAATAGAATCCTGTTCAGAAGATTCATAATCAATGTCTTGCCTAGGTCTCTTAAAAGAAGGGGGTTGGCTACCCCTGATCAGAGTAATTAAATCTTCATCCATTTTGATCATTTGTTTTTAGGCAGAGGGGCCTGCACATGTGGCCCAGGCGTCGGTTTTTTAGACATAGATTTAGATTTTGGCCTTAGTTTTGAAGATGGCGTCGGTCTAATATACAAATCTGTAAGCCTGAAAACACCCTCCGAAGCCAGTGTCTGCACAGTGGCTACGGACCCATCTAAGGTAGAGGCATCCACGGGTTCCATAATTGAAGCATCTCGAGGCATACCGAACTCCAAATGGGTCTCAGTATAGGCCTGCGAATTAGAAGTAGCGGGTATCAGGGGCTGCAAAAGCACCTCACTGAGTACCGGCGAACTGGCGACTGGTTTAGGAGAAGCGTCGTTGTCAGTTTTGGACCTCGACGGTCTGTCTCTGTCTTTTTCTTTGCATTTTTTAGGTATTCTGGTAGTCGGATTGCTAACCAATGACATCTCTGGATAATTAAATCTTGAGCCAAAATATTTAGAAGCAAAAATATACCGACATTTAATCGTGTACTGATTAAATTTAGCACAAAACCGACAGCAAGGTATGTTGTGGTCAGGGCCTAGGCAAGGAATACAATACAAATGAAAATCCTTATGAGGTATTTGCTTCCCACAAGTAATGCAATTATTAACTTTTACTGACATCCGTAAGGAGCAAGAAAAAGTTTCCCCAACGGGGTACTTAGCTTTTAGTTGAAGACTTTGGTTTTGAAACTCAAAAATGGAAATTTCAGGAGTCGGCCGACCGGCACTTGCAAACTGCTTCTGCTTTGGGCACCGCACGGCAAGATGGACTGATGTAATGGCATCGGCTGCATGTTTTATACCCCTGATGACTTGACGTCATGGAAGAAGGGACAGCAACCGACGCAGGACCCAAGACTTTGTTAATCAAGCCGACTGAGGGCAACCTGCAAGCAGATTACCCAAATGTAATGACTGCAACAGTCTAACACGAAGAATATCTACCATTAACCAGTTTGTTGATATGATCAGAAAAACTCAAAGCTGGATCAACCTATATACCTAGGTCATTAAATGAATCTACAGTTTCAATCACCGTGTGCTGTATTAAATATTCACCCTTCAAAACTATGTCTCCCAAATCTCACATGCTTATTTTTATGCATTTGTCAGCATGTTACTCTCCTGTGCATAAATGGTCAATTTAGCAAAGTTCTTTTGAATACAAGCTGTATCTGTAATGAATGTAATCAGTTTACCCATTTTCAGCTACACTGCATACAGTCTTTAGAACACCTCAGGTGAAAAAGATAGATCTGAAAGATACAACCTAAACAAGTATGGGCCTAGAACAAAGCCCTGTGCCCTGCAAAGATCTGTTTTGAGCCTACCTAGGAAATCCCATGAGTCAATGATAAGGTGGGGGATAGTACTGTAGATGGGTTTGAGCCATCACTCAATACACATCCCTATGGGGTAGGCCTTAGGACCCCTAGCTGCCACTATAGGTCTAAAGGGAGGTCTGTCCAGATCTTTGTGAATTTTCGGAATACCAAAAAATGAAAGGAGTACAGGGCTCTGTACTTACAGAAAACTGTGTCTACGGATATTTTTTGGTCTAATTAAAAGCTCTTCCAAAAAGGAGTCTATTCTTTGATAACCTATATTCACTTCATTGACTGAGGCTGTGAAATATGTTTCTTTGTCATTCAGAATGTTGAATAATGCTTTACTATATTCTAAGGAATCATAAAAAATAATCCCCTCACCTGTGTCTGGTTTCATAATCCGTAATGAGTTGTCATTCCTACGTTAGTGAAACAAATCTCTCTCCTTTCTATTTAAATTGTGGTAAATATATGTTTTGCTCTTATTTTTGATTTGCAAATTGTAAAGGTCATCAGAGATTGTTTTCTCCAGTATGTTCAGGGTGGGGTGTAAAGGCGAGTTAAATACACTTCTTTTTCTGATTGCTCCTTTTGCAACCCTACCTTTTTCCATTCAACTGTCCTTAAAATGCACTGCCAAGTTTAATTTCCTAACGAAAAGTTTTGTTTCTATTAGGGAATCAACTAAATCGAAGTTCTTTGATGACACAAATTTCAACCCCTTCCGAAAAAGCAAAAAGTGTTCGTTAGTAATGGGTGTACCCGTGTAGTAATAAATATGAAACCCACTGAATTTGTGAACTATGTCATTCTTCTTTATTAATAAATATCCCTTCCCCATCTGTTCTGGGGGAGGGGTAAGTGTTTTTCCTCTGCCCTAAGTCACAGTAATTCTGATTCTCCTCTTTTGTTTGGTTTACGCGATGTCTTGGAAAAAAACTGTTGGGGTTCTCCCCTTCCTAAAATCTTGGGTGTATTCTCACAGCTTTTAGTTATCCTTCCCTTCTGTTTTTCTTTGTTTTCTTTGGAAATAGTTTTAAATCCTGTCTCTTTAATAGGGTAGGCTGTTTGTTCTGCATACTGTTTTGTGTCCCTTTCTATTTTTTTCCGTTTTCTTTTACAAACATTTCCACATTTCTTTTCAACTTTTATTAATTGTTTCAGGTGATAACTTTCCCATTTTATCAAAAATTAAATCATTAATGTCTATATTAAGTTTATCAACTTCATTTAATAACAAAGGTCAAAATCATTATACTTAATTTTCTTAATCAATTCAAACCCATCCCTGTCGAACAACTCGACAAATTCTTTATACATAGTCATTAACTGCAGTCCAAAAGGAAATTTAAAAACACGTAGTCCCTGAGGGACTCTTTTCAGTTCTAAACATCTCAAAAAAAATAGCTGTTTTAAATTTGTAAAGATTTAATTTTAAATCATTTTTTTCCCAAATCTGTTTATAAGCTCTTTTAATGATCTGCCAATACTGTCAGTACCAGCATTGTTTCCATTTTCAATATTCCCTTCAGACAAAAAGTTAAACGTTTTTCCAATCAAATAGTTAAAATTAAGACATTTTTGGCGAGAGGGTCTAAGTGTTTTTTAAAACAGATTTAACTCGTTCAGTAGCTTTAAAATTATTAGATCGAACATGGTCAGTCATAATGTTTGAAACAAGAGAAGCTGATGTTACTGCCGTATATGTTTTTTTAGGCAGTGTACCTTTCATCAAGGGCCTTCCTTTGTCTACTTAAGTCAGCACTTCGCCAAGTCTGTTTCTGTTAGGCGATGGTATCCGTCTTATAGCTCCCGCATATATTCCAGGTATGACTATTTTATGTTCTCCATTCGGAGCTAACACTGTGAAGTCTTGCCAGTTCCGCTCTCTCGAATCATCAATGCGAAAGATTACATTTTATGGTTAAATGTTTGGTACTATCCCTTTAAGACAAGATGTAAATTAATTTTAATTACCTACTCAAGGAAGTATACAAGTGTGAATTTTTTTTTTCATTGAAGAGTGATTCTGATGAAGTCCTATTGCATAATGGACAAAAGTGCTTAATTATGAAAATGTATGTTATTTTAAAGTATTTTTAAGTAACCTATGCCATTTTAATAAAGTGTTTCAAAAGGAATCTATATCTGTCTTTGACTGGAAGCATTGCACGTTTGTAGTTTACATTCCTTATGTCATATTTTCCACCAAAAGCATCATTCCAATTAGTTTTACATAGCAACTGTTTTGCTTCCAAATCTTATGTGGATTGGTTTAAATTTCATTTTGGAAAAATTATCTAAAAATAATTTAACCTTCATAACCCCAAGACCACTGCAAATCAACGTCAATTGTGATAAAAACTGACATGTATTGACAATCACCTCCTTGGGAACATAAATAGTTTCCAGTACATTCCTTTCCCAGGTAAGCTTGTTTACAATCTGCTGCAACTGTTGTTCCTGAACATAATTTGTAAATAATTTCCTAATGTTGTTGAATCAATATTATTCTAGCCAGTTCCTAGTAAATGTAAGACACAGCCAGTACTATATTTCAAGCAAAAAATGTATGAATCCCCCTAGGTCATCAGCACTTGACTTTGGTGGTATATACACTCCAACAATCATCTGTTCCAGGGCTGCCTTTATTCTTACAGTTACACGATCTACAACATTGGTGTTACCATCGAGCATGTAATAACTGCAGCTCTCATAATCTTTAATCTCTACCATACCATCTCCACCTGGTGTTTTATTAAAATGTCTGTCGCAGTAAAAATGTTTATAGCCTGACAGAACTGGTTTCCAGTCATTGTTCTTTAACCAGGGTTCACAAGCAATAAAAACAAATGTTGTGTAAATACAGCAAATTTTGCAACAAAAACTATTCTGATGCTCCTAGCATTAACAATCAGCATAGATACACCAAATATTGCTATCTGTGAATTGTTAAATTTCTGATCTGGCAAAACGCCTGTCATATTTTGGCCAAATATTGTAAAAATCTCCTGGAAAAATTCTCTTCCCTTGTCTTATCAACTGGACTCCATCCTGTGTAAATACAGGTAGGACCAGAATTTGGTTTGGATGTTCTATACAGTTCTACTTTTTAAAAATGAGACATTTTTTCATGTAGGTGTTTACTGAAAAAGAAAATCTTTTCACTCACGCTGACATGACTCACCCATATGTATTTGTTTATTTATTTGTCTTTGTTAACCTTGAAAGTCCGACTGGCAGAGCCCATTTTCAGCGGAGGGCCGGGAAGAACTTTTCCACAAAGTACACTTATATTAGTCTTTCCTAAAGCTCAATTAACATATGATTTGTAATAAAATGCATGCTAACACCCGTACAAGTTATGCTAAAAGAGCTGTGAGCCCTCTACAGCCAGTGTCTTTGTAGGTATGATCATTTGTACCAACACAAATAAAAACAGCTCCATATTTCCTTACATTGAGGTACAGTGGATAGTGTTGTTGCTATCACAGTAAGCGGTTACCCGGTTTGATTCTCGGCTGGGGTGCCTTCTGTGTAGAGTTTTGCATGTCCTCCCTCTGTTTACGTAGGTTTCCTCCCACATTCCAAAGACGTGCAAGCAGGTGGATTGGACACACTAAATTGGCCATAGGTGTGAGTGTGTGGTGTGGAAGAGCTACCATAGCAGGGCTAGCCACCCAAGTGGTGTAAACCTTGGCTCTAGATGACTGTCACTGTTGAAATGACACCCTTACTCCATGTGCAAAAATGGGGGGGGGAAGGGGTTGTGGATAGATAGATGGATGGATTTATTTACATTAAGCCATTCTAGGGCCCTATTCACATCCTGAATTTTTGCTCCTGGCAATCAAAACACTATTCAGAGTTCATTATCTACTCTGCGGGTGTAAGTATCTATCAGTTTCTCCAATAACTTAAACTCCAATTACTAGTACAGTAAATTCTCAGTTAACAGGAACTCAAGCAACCAGAAAAAAAAAATCGAAGAAATACAGTACAATTTTCATGTGTTGTACCCCCCCCCGAAACATACCTTACATTTTTAGAGTTTTAAAAAGGAAGCTAGGAATAAATTCCCTCTCTCGCCAACCTAAGAACAAGTCAAACCAAACAAATAGTATAGGGTACAGTATTAATCTGGCCTGTTTTTTAGCTCTCAGGCAACCAGAAACTACAGTTATCTGGCATCTACCAATCCCCATGGGTGCCGGTTAACCGAGAGTTTACTGTACATCACTTCTGACTAGATCGGAAGAATCTCCTTCCTCTAATTCAGTAATGTCTGCCCAATCAATTATTACAAAGAATGAAAGTCACCACCATTACTCTTGTTAATCTCGCTGTTTATTTAATTTGCAATCATACAGTTTTCACTCAGCTGTCTTTTCCCTTCTACAGCTTGAGCCATGTAAACTTTAGTCTTCCTCCACAGTTTTTCTTATAGTAATGTTTTTTAAACCTTCCAAGCTCAATATGAATTTATTCCTTTTAGCCTGCTCCTTGCCCTCCCTTTTCTACATTCCCTCTTGAAAAATGTATGCCATTTTCAGTAGACTGAATTTTCTTTGCATTACAGACATTAATCAATTTATTTTTCTTCCTAGTTACTTGCTGTGAATGTCTCCCATTCTTTTTTTCTTCTTCTACATGCTCTGAATCTTGAGATTGCTAAATACTTCTGTCCTGAATTCCAAAGTTGTCATCAGTAGCGTGTTTAACAGGGTTTGGGTGATCATCACTGGCAGTGGACACTTTCTTTAATATATGTGCTCTAGTTGTACTTTTCCCATTATTATTACTGCCTTCATCATCCAAGTCCGTAGTATATGCTACAACAGCAAGTTGTGCTGCTAACTGTACAAGTACAATCATCTTCAGTAATTCTAGATTTACTATCAATATTAGCAAGCAAATCATTCAACTTTTGACACAGGAGCACAAGTCACCGACGTTATCAGGTGACTCCTTTACATATACACAGCATTTAGCACACTGGGAAAGATACTCATTTAAGAAATTAACTCTCAGCTGCAAAGAATTTTAAAAGATCGAAATCAGTGAGCACAAACTCAAAGAAATTAAAACAAACAGGAATTTAAATCAAACTGTATGTACAAATAAACATTAAATTAAGTATACTGAGCTAACCTTGTACAAGGGGAAGTCATTTATAAAGTAACTACTGACCTACCATACATTTGTGCCAGTCACAAAAAAAAATGATGGATGCCCTTTACATCACACATCAACAATTGCCTATAGTCAGATCTTGGTATAACAGTAAACATCAGAGGTAAAAAATAAAATACAAATCAAAATAAATCTCTAACCAAACAGCTGCACAATAAATCAGCAACCAACACTGTTCAGTTTCAGATAAGCCATCTACAGTCTGTGTGAATTTATACCTGACTAAGCCCCTTGGGATGGCTACAGCTTGCCTCTCTGCAAACTATCCCTTTCTTCCACCAAACAGTGAAAATCGGAGGTAAAAAATAATGTCAAGGAAGTGCTGGACATGCTGTCAACTGGCAGTGAAGTCCACTGGTTTACTGCTAGTTGAAGTCCTCCAGTAGAAAGGTGTTGGGTTTAATAAGGATGCCTGCTAATGTGTTAGCATAGCTATTATGTTCAGAGAGGGATATTGAGGTTGCTCTATAACTAGCTATGAAGAAGCAACTAGAATTGTTTACGGTGATTTGGACATCCAGCAGTTCAAATGGGATGTCCCAAACAAACTGTTGTAAAGCGATGATATCCTTGAAAAATACTAATACTATCCTGCAATTGCCAGTAGGTCTGAAGACATGACAAGCAGTATACTAGGAAATAGATGGATTACTTTTATTACTCTGAAACCATGCTTCTGTAACTATACATGGGAGAATGTATTCAAGTTGCAGATCATCCTCAAGTTAGGGCATTTTTTTAATAAGACTCCTGACATTTAGTACAGCAACATTAATGTGTTCCAAAACAGAATTTACTAGGTTGGAATGGCAATCAGATGTACTCTGCCTAAAAAGGGCACTGTAGGGCAGCAAATGTTTTAGCAAGAACAAAAAAGCCTTGGTAAGAAAGGTGCAGACCATCCATTGCAAAGCCGGTGGGCATGTCAGCCATCTCATCCCAAGACAACATACTGGATCCCCTAGAATGACACCAGCTACACAGTCAATTATTAAAGCCAATTACCTTGTCTTTAAGTCTTGGTATAGGTTCATAGGTGTGTACTAGGCTAATGGCCCTGGAGCCTTTACAAGCTTAGCCCACAGACGTGCCCTGGCATTGTGCCACCCGACGTTAATTCCCAGTGCCTCTATCAAGCAGAGCCATTGGAGTGATCCCCGGGGTGAACTTTCTATTTCCCATCCACTCATCAAGATTTCTCTTGAAGAGGGCCAGTGAGGTGCTCTGCTTGACATGTATGGGAAGTCTATTCCAGAGCATGGGCAGTCTCTGGGTTATGAACCTGTCCCTCCAACATGTTCTGTTTAGTGTGTTAATGAGGTTGAGGTCTCTGGAGCATATGGTGCGGAGGGATTGGGATTTCTTTAGGTGTAACATTTCTAACAGAGCTGGGTCCAACATGGCTTTGTAAGTCAAGCAGAGATCGCCTCTTAGTAGACGATATGAGACACTGAATAGCTGGAGTTTTCTTGAGTTTGTCTGTATAGGACATGTTTAAGGCCTAGGATCCTCTTCATGAGGTACTTTTGTGGCCTTTCCAGCTGTTGCATGTGTCTACTGAAGTACATGCCAAATGGGGCATTATACTCGATGATTGGCCTGAGGGAATAGTAGAGGGAGATGATAACCTCTTTCTTCCTGGAAGCAAAACCCTTGGTAATGAGATGTGCCACACAGAAGGACTTTCTGATCACAGTGGTAATGTGGTGGTCAAAGGAGAGACTGCTGTCAACTTGTGTCCCCAGATCTTTTATAACACCTTCAGTGTTCAGTGGGCTCCCATCAATGTGGTAATTAGTGGGAACTGAGTTTTTTCCAAAGGAGATGATGACGCATTTTTTGGCATTAAGCTTAAGGCCATGATTTTGACACCAGCCACTGGTCTCAGTGAGACCTTTCTGTAGGATGTCTACATCACTTGTGGAGTTAATGGCTCCCAGCTTGCAGTCGTCTGTGAACTTGGTCAGCCAGAGTCCCACCGTGTTGGCTTGGACTTCTGAGAAGTAGATGCCAAACAGGAGAGGACCCAGGACTGATCCCTGTGGGACTCCACTTGTGACTGATCGGCAGTCTGACTGAGTCCACTACTTTCACACTGTGGGTTCTATCTGTTAGCCAATTTGCAACCCACCTAGTGATCTAGGGGTTGATGCAGTACCTAGTGATATAGGGGTTGATGCAGTGCAGTTGTGTACCTACCATAAACGTAGATGTTCGAGTGTATTCACTGTTGCAGTCATTACTCTTGGGTTATCCTGCTGGCAGGCTACCCGCAGTCGACCTGAATTCCAAAGTCCTGGTCCGGTGTCGGTTGCTGTTGCCTCTTCCCTGACGTCAGTGTGCCAGGGGTATAAAAGATGCAGCCAACACCATTTTCTTCAGTTTTTCTTGCCCCAGATGTCAGGTGCCCCCAAAAGGGAAGGCTAAATATATATGCCAATAAACATACATGCAGTAAAGAAACATTTCCTTCATCTACAAGCAAATACACCACATAGGTTGTATAGACTAGAGAAGTACAGATAAACCCCAGCAAAAGAAAGGGGGAAGGTGGGAGGGTAACCTGGACTGCAACAGTGAATACACTCGAACATCTACATTTATGGTAGGTACACAACTGTACTATGTTCATTGTGTTTCACTGTTGCAGTCATTACTCTTGGGTTGAATCCCAAAGCTGAGGATGGGTGGCTGGGCTAAATAGGATTAGGAGAGGCTATGAGGCCCTGCAGAACTGCAGTGGCAAAGCCTGCTCTGGATTTAGAGTAAAGAGGTAAGTGGTAGTGCTTTGTAAATGTGTGCACTGAACTCCAAGTTGCAGCCTCTAAGATGTCTTTGGTTGGTACTCCCCTGAGGAAGGCTGCTGAAGTGGCTGCTAATCTGGTAGAATGAGGCCTAATGCCCTTAGGCACTGATTTGCCATGCTGAGAATAGCAGAAACAGATGCAATGGCCTATCCATTTCGAAATAGTCTGTTTTGAGATAGCCTTTCCTTGTGATCCTGTAGCATATGACACTAAAAGCTGCTCAGTCTTTCTGAAAGCTTTAGTTCTGTCCAAGTAGAAGCATAGCTGCCTGTGTATGTCCAAAGAATGCAGAATTTTCTCACCCTTGTTCTGTGGGTTTGGATAAAAGGTAGGCAAGTGAATGGTTTGGTTGAGGGCCACACTGGACACCACCTTAGGCATAAATGTTGGGTTTGTCCTCAGAGAAACCCTGTCTGGATGAAAAATGATAAAATGTTCCACAGCCATGAGTGCTTGTAACTCCGAGACTCATCTTGCAGAGGTTATTGCTAGGAGCAGAGCTGTTTTCCAGGATAAGAATTTTATATCCGCTGTTGAGGCTGGCATGTACCTCTGCATACAGTGCCTAAGGTCATTCATACCCACATGGACCACTATCAGTTTATAACTGTATTTGTCAGGATGAAGGGATCTCAGATCCCTTGTTTCATTCCAGATCCTGGTTCCAGATAGACAGATGTCATCCTACCAGGTGCAGTAACTGTAATAGCAAAAGATAATCTTAAATTAGTAGCTTCAAGTGCAGTAGCTATAAAGGAAATAGTTTCATTTCAACATCCACATAGCAATAATCCAAATAATACACCCTGTATTCTCTAGTGAAGTACTGTAAATCATTAGATTTAAATGCCACAGCAACCTAGTAACAAGCACAGATGCAGCACCAGTAATGATCTAAAAGTGCAATCAGTAACTGACAAAGTTTTTTAAATATACCTAGCATCAGTAACAGGCAACACTGTAGTACTAACTTAGATATTGCACTAGCCAACAAAGCAAAAGGGGAACAATAGTACAATACCAACAATGTGCAATATAATTAAACCGAATAACACAATAGTCAGCAGAACAAAAGTGATAATTTCAGAAATGTATCTACAAGAACTTCAGTTAGTAAGTTATTAACACAAAAAAGACAATGATCACTATGAAATAAGACAGTTGTAGAATCAACTGTAGTAGTGCAACTAGGCTGTAACAAAGAAGACACTGACATTTAGATCATATACAACAAGAATGAACAGGTAACCTTATCGTTTGTAGCATAAGTTTTTTGCTGTATACCAAATTCAGTAAGAACTGATTTGTTTTGCTGCACTTCAGCAGCAACTGCAGGCCAAACTGAGTAAACCTCCTGATATTTAAAGTCCGTAAGACATCACCTCCACAGAGGCCAGCCAATTAAAATGCAGCCAAAGCAGTCATAGGAAATGGTCAATCAAAATAAATCACTCCATCCCTTACTGGAACCCAAGCTCAAATAGCTCTCAAGTGGAAGCATCTGTGTAAGGTTATATTAAATGTCTTACTATTTTAATGTGAGGCGTAACATTCACCTGTCTCTTTGAAACTGATCCTATACTTTTTCCTAACCGCAATTACAAGTAAGGCTGATACAAAATAACTGTCCAATCTGCTCACGGCATCTTTGAATAATTCTGATACTTGAGGAACAAAGCAGTCCACCAGCAGACAAAATGTCTGTGCTAATTAATCCAAGCCCTGAAGGATGAACTATACACAGTGACGGTACAATTGTGTAAAATCTTAGTATAAAAGTAGATGTCCTTCTCTTCACTGTTGCAGTATTCTACACAGAAGGAATCTCCCATCCAGGGCTGCCAGACGCTCGGCCAGTATGCAAAAATCTATAAGATCTTGTATGCGCCATATGTCACATTTATGCTCCTTGCACAGAATGTAGTGCATAAAAGTGACATATGGATGCAATTACCCACAACTGGATTGCCCCAAAAGAGAGGCCAAAGGAGCCCATAAACATCTAGAAGGTAAAAATGCAGAAGAAACAAGAGGGGGTTACAGGAGGAAGTGAATACTGCAACAGTGAAGAGAAGAAGATGTACTGCTACGGTAAGATTTTACACAACTGTACTATGTCCTTCCATATCACTGCTGCAGTATTCTATAAAAAGGGAACAGTAAAAAAAGCTCAAGAAAAAGAACTGCAAGGCTGAGACGAGCCCTCAACAAACCTACATAAAATGGTTTCAGTAAAACTTACTCTGGCCGTAGATACCATAACCAACTTACAGTGCTTAGTAAAGGTATGAAAGGAAGACCAAGTAGCAGTTTCAAGAATGAAATTGCTGTCCATCTCCTTGAAGAAAGCACCAGAAGAGGCAACAGCCCTAGCAGAATGAGTTCTAAAAGAAGTAGACAGAGATTTGCCATGAAAAGAACAACATAAGGAAATGGCTTTAGATTTCCAGGAGGAGATGGTTTGCTTAGAAACAGCCAAATGCAAAGACCTGGGATGAAAGGAAACAAAAAGCTGATCAGACTTATGAATAATCCCAGTTTTATCCAAATAGCACCTGAGCTGTCTGTGCAAATTCAAGGTATGCAGAACCCTCTCACTAGCAGACTGAGGAGAAGGGAAGAAAGATGGGAAATGTATGGATTGATTCAAGGACAACTCATTTACTACCCTGGGCAAAAAAGGATTAGTACGAAGGGATACCCTGTCCCTGTGAAACATCAATGGCCATAAGGGCCTGGATATCTCAGAATTAACAGCCAGCAGCTTAACAGTCTTCCAGGTAAAATGTTGTAAAGAAGCAGAATATGCAGGCTCAAAAAGAGCCTGAGTCAATTTTTCCAAAACAAAATTAAGGTTCCAAGGAGGAGGAGGAGGTTTTCCTGGAGGCCTAATATGCAGGACACCTTTAAGAAATTGTTTGACCTCAAACACGAAGTCAAAGGAGGACTAAAGGCAAGACAGGCAGAAACGTCCTACAAATGGGCCTTCACAGAAAAATAGGCCAAGCCAGACTGGAGCAACAAATAAGACAGGACCAGAGAGACCCCCACTGAAAAAGGGTCCTGATTACGAGCATGGCACCAGACCCAAAACCTTTTCTATTTGGATATACAAGATTTTCTGGTTGAGGATTTTCTTGCCTCCTGTAAAACTCTAAGCATGTCCTCAGAAAATAAGTGCCTGAAAGGGATCAAAACCCTATCACCCACAGTGTCAGTTGCAAAGTGGACAAGTGGGGATGGATGAGAGACCCTTGTCCTGTATGAGGAGATCCAACTGGAGACGTAACTTGTGATGATTGCCCCTGGCCAGATGCATTAAGAGGGGGACCAATCCTGTCTCAGCCAAAAGGGAGTCACTAGCAAGATTTTTGGGAAGTCCAGCTGAATTTTCTGCAGGACTCTTGGAAATAAGAGGAAGAGGGGAAAGCATAAAGAAACATCCGCTTCTGTGGAAAGGAAAGGGGGTCTTTCTTCCACACCAGAGGACATGGCACTCTGGAACAGAAGAAAGGAAGCTGACTGTTTAGAGGGGAGGTAAAAAGATCTACCTGACGAATAACCCACTGATGGATATTGTCCAGAAACATGTCTCTATGAAGTATCAACTTATGTGCCTGTGTTTTTGACCTGCTTAGGCTGCCACTAGATTGTGCTCCGAAGGAATGTATAATGGCTGAAAAGTTACCTGATAACTGAGTCACTTCCCAAGCCTGAAGAGCCATCTTGCAGAGGAGATAAGATTTTGTGCCCCCCTCCCCCACTTGTTGACATACCACATCACTGTCTTTGATGTTTATATGGTCTGACTTCTAATAGGGAGGCCAACCACCATTTGAATTATTTTTTCATTCAGACAGGGAAGGACAGGTACACTGAAATCCAGAGAGTGACAAAGCTGTAGCCAAACTCACTTGAGGTACCACTGATGCTTCTGCAAGAGGAGGAACTGGAATAGAAGAGGACATGAAACCCAGGGCCTGAAGAATCTCCCTGACTGGCATGGCAGTCACAGGAAGAAGAGAATCTGCCACCATAGACTTCTACTCCCCAGATAAGGACAGAAGGAGGTTGGCCTAATGGTTAAGGTGTTTGCCTTACAAACACAAGGTGCAGGGTTTGAGTCTCACAAGGGATAATTGGCCAAACTTAAAATGGCTTGCAAGGGCAATTAGCTTAGTACTAATCTATGAACCTATATAATCATCCTGACAGAAACCTGGCTAAAACCTCACATTACCAGTGAGCAAATCCTCCCTAATGGTTACAAAGTACAGTTTTGTACCTATCATAAATGTAGATGTTCGAGTGCGAATACAGCTGCAGTCATAACAGATGGGTTTTCCTGCCGTCAGGCGGGTCCTCGGTCGGCCGAATTCCAAAGTCTAGGTCCGGCGTCGGTTGTTGTCACTTCTTCCCTGACGTCAGTGCGACAGGGGTATAAAAGAACCAGCCAACGCCATTTTCTTCAGTTTTTCTTGCCCCAGAAGTCAGGTGCCCCCAGAAGGAAGGCAATACATAAATTTATGTAATAATGCAATACAGTATAATCAAAAAACTTTAGTTGCAAGCAAATACACCATAAAAGAATACCCCAATTAGGTTGTATGAGGATGTGTTAGCCATTAGGCCTGTTCCAGAGGGGAAGGAGGGAGGGAAACCTGGACTGCAGCTGTATTAGCACTCGAACATCTACATTATGGTAGGTACAAAACTGTACTATGTTCATCGTGCATACAGCTGCAGTCATAACAGATGGGTAGAATACCAAAGCTGAAAAAGGGGTGGTAGGCACTAGGTGGAACTAGGAGGAGCCAGGATGCCCTGCAAAACTGCAGTGGCAAAACCTGCTCTAGATTTGGAGTATAAAGGCAGGTGATAGTGCTTGGAGAAGGTATGCACAGAACTCCAAGTGGCAGCTTCCAAAATATCTTTGGTAGGAACCCCCCTGAGGAAAGCTGCAGAGGTAGCTGTGGCCGTTGTGGAGTGAGACCTGATGCCTGCAGGTACAGTTTTACCATGAAGCGAGTAACAAAAGTGTATGCAGTGGGCTATCCATTTTGAGATTGTCTGTTTGGAAATAGGCTTCCCTTGAGCCCCTGTAGCATAGGACACAAAGAGTTGCTCTGATTTTCTGAAAGGCTTTGTTCTGTCCAAATAATAACGTAGTTGTCTGTGAATGTCCAAGGAATGTAGTAGTCTCTCCCCTTTGTTTTGAGGATTGGGGTAAAAGGTAGGCAAGTGGATAGCCTGATTCAAGGCTACCCTGGATACTACCTTTGGCATAAAGGAAGGATTGGTTCATAAGGAAACTCTGTCCTGATGGAAAATGATGAAAGGCTGCACAGCCATGAGGGCTTGTAGTTCTGAAACCCTGCGAGCTGAGATGATAGCCAGCAGGAAGGCTGTTTTCCAGGACAAATATTGCAGTTCTGTTGAGACAGCTGGCTCAAAAGGAGGCAAAGTCAGTTTCTCTAGAATGAAATTGAGATCCCAAGCAGGTACTGGTTGTTTCCTTGGGGGTTTTATATTCTTAGCCCCTCTGAGGAACTGCCTTATGAGGGGATGAGAGAATAAAGGAGGATCAGTGTTGTATTCTGCAGAAATGGCTGAGGCATGGATTTTGATGGAAGAGAATGAAAGTCCACTGCTTAGCATCTCAGCTAGGTACTGTAATATTTGAGGTAAATTCAGTATTCCAGGGTTCTGGCCCTTTTTCTCATTCCAAGCACAAAACCGTTTCCATTTGGCGGAGTAAGCTTTTCTAGTATAAGGTCTTCTGGCCTCCAAAATAACATCCTGTACCTCCTTGGAGAGTAGGGTCTGTTGTGATTTTAAGGAATCTTCCATGCGGCTAGATTGAGTGTTTTCAGCTGACTGTGAAGGGTTTTGAAGTTGTGCTGAGTCAGTAGAAGAGGCATTAGAGGCAGGGTCCATGGTGGGGAATGCGTTAGGCTCCTCAGGAGAGGGTACCAGTGTTGCCTTGGCCAGTCTGGAGCGATGAGAATCATCTTTGGTCTGTCTGCTCTGGTTTTTAATAGAACTTTGGGCAGCAGAGGAAGAGGTGGAAAGGCATATACTGTCATTGTTGTCCAACTGAAAGAGAGTGTGTCCACTTTCCAGGCCTGTGGATGAAAGGTCCTTGAGCAGAATTTTGTCAATTGGTGATTTTTGTGGGAGGCAAAGAGATCTATGTCTGGCCTTCCCCATGCTTGAATTATCTTTGAAAAAACTTGGGGATACAACTTCCATTCGTGTGGATCTGTCATATTTCTGCTTAGGTTGTCTGCCAGCGTGTTTTCCTTGCCTGGCAGGAACTGTGCTTGAAGCTCGATTTGCAATTCCAGAGCCCTGTTCCAAAGAGACATGGCTAGCCTGCATAGGGGTTATGAGTGGGTTCCTCCCTGTTTGTTTATGTACCACATTACTGTGGTGTTGTCTGTCCTTATTAATAGCTGGCCTGGATGCAGCAGATCTCTGAAAGCTATAATAGCATTTATTACTGCTAGCATTTCCTTTTGATTGATGTGTAGGTGCTTTTCCTTTTGGGACCATCTGCCCTGAATGCACCGATCTGTCATGTGCGCCCCCCCCAGGCGTAATCCGAGGCGTCTGTTATGATGGTTTGACTTGCTTGAGGCTTGCAGAATGGGAGACCTGTGTTTGTTTGGCATGCTTGAGCCCACCACAGAAATTCCTTTTGAAGACATGGAATTAGTGGTATTATTGTTTCCAAGCTGTGGCTGTGCTGAGACCATAGGTTTTTCAGGTACCATTGAAGTTTCCTCATATGCAGCTTTGCACACGGGATTAGTAGGATGCAAGATGTCATGAATCCCAGAGCCTGCAGGATTTTCCTTGCAGTCAGCCTGGTGAAAGTTGCCAGTTTTCTGAAGTATTGAGTTAGATGCCCTTGTTTATCTGGCGTGAGGTAGGCCATCTGGGTGTTTGTATCCAAGTTGGCACCCAGGAAAATTATTGTTTGAGAGGGAATTAGCCTTGATTTCTTTTTGTTGACTGTGTATCCCAGGGAATTCAACAACCTTATTACAAAAGCCAGATTTTTCAGAAGTATGTGCTTGCTGTCCGCTTGGATCAGGCAGTCGTCCAAATATGGGTATATTTGTATCCCTTGCAGTCTGCAGTAGGCAATTACTGATGCCAAGCATTTCGTGAACACTCTGGGCGCAGTAGATAAGCCAAAGGGCAATGCAGAGAATTGATAATGTGTTGAACCTGCAAGAAATCTGAGGTATCTTCTGCAATCTTGTCTGATTGGGACATGCAGGTATGCCTCCTTGAGGTCCAATGTTACCAGCCAAGACTCCTTGCCCAGCATGGGAAGAAGCTGCTGTAATGTGAGCATCTTGAATTTTGGCACGAGTAAAAATGTGTTTAGGATGGATAGGTCCAAAATACATCTCCAATCTTTGCCCTTCCTTGGTACCAGGAATAGTCTGGAATAAAAACCTTGACCCTGTTCTTGTGCAGGTACCTCTTGAATAGCTTTCATGTCCATGAGATCTGAAATTTGTTTTTGTGCCTCTGCCCTTTGATGGTGTGGCAGGTTTGGCATGCCTCTCATTTTTGGAAGGGTGTGAAAGTGGAATCTGTAGCCTCTGTCTATAATGTCCAGGATCCATTTGTCTTTTGTGACAATATGCCAATTTTTCGAAAATAATGCCAGTTTTCTGCCTAAAGGTGCTGCCATTTAAGCCTTGCTTGGCATGCAAAAGGGAAAGTCATTGGATCTGCTTTCTGAATGGCCGTGAACTATCCTCACTACCTCTTTGGGTAGGTGCTTGCCATTGTCTGCCTCTAAACGATCCTTGAGATTGCCCTCTACCCCTCGGGCGCCTGTATCTACCTCTTTGGGGTCTGTCCATGGCTGGAAAGGACCAATTTTTTGAAGGCCAATTTCTACTGAAACGTGGAGGTTGTACCTGTAGGAAATCTTTCACTGTTTGCATTGATTTTGCCTTTTCCTCCATTTTCTTTAATACCTCCTCAGCTTTAACACCAAACAATACATCTTTTTGCAGAGGTGCATCCAGTAATTTAGCTTTGACATGATCTGGTAAGGTTTGCTCTTTGAGCCAAGCATGTCTACGTATGACTGATCCTGTAACAGCAGCTCTACATGAGGCCTCTAAAGCATCAAAACCACATTGCAAGGTATGTTTACCTACTTGTTCTGCACTATGTATCAAGTCCTGCAACTCCTTTAAATCTGGTTGTTCAGGTTGTGACATTTTGCTTCTCAACTGTGATAACAGAAACTGTTGGTACTTTAACATATGGAACTGGCAGTTTAACGCCCTCATGGATAAGGTGGCCGAGGTGTATACCTTTTTCCCCCACCTTTCTAAAGCTCTGGAATCCCTCTCTGAAGGTAAAGGATTTTTAGCAGTGGAGGCCTTAATTCCCTTGGGGCCCTGTGAGATAGTTTCTGGGTCAGCCACATGGCTTTTGTATAGGAATTGGTGTGAGTCAGGAACCCGGTAATACCCATCAGGCTTGACTGGGGCTGGAGGTAAAGAGTCTGGGTTAAGGCAGGACTCCGAATACACATCATCAAGGATATCTAAGACAGGGGGTATAGCCAGAGGCCTGTGCTGAGGGAGCAAGAGAAAATCCCTAAGCCTTTTCTTGGAGTCTGAGTACTCTTGACCTTCCCAGTGGAAGTGTTCCCTCAAGGTATGCAAGGTTTCCCCAAAAGAGTAATCCTCAGGGGGGGAGACAGAGGGAATGGACTCCTCTGCATCAGAATCTTCAAAAGGGGAGTATGAATGTTCCTGGTCATCAGAATGTTCTGAAATAATGGAAGCCTGGTCCGAGGAGGGGGATTCTTCCTCCATTCTGGGTCTTTTTTCCGGGGGGGGGGGGTTGAGAACCCCTGATAAGAGAAATTAAGTCTTCAGCCATTTTGAGCATCTGCTTTTTGGGCATGGGGCCTTGAGAAGGGCCCCGTGGGGTTTGTTTTTTAGAATGCATGGCTGTCTTAGACTTAGTGAAAGCCTTGATGGAAAAAGAAGAGGAAGGCCTGAAGACACCTTGAGAGGAGGCAGACCTGTCTAAACTCTGAGTTTCACCGCCAAGAGTGGCTTCGGTATCTGTAGTCGGGGTGTGGGCCGAAGAGCCTGCAACCTCGGGTACAGAAGACACCGCCAATGAAGTGTCATCGGTAGTCAGGGGCTGCTTAGGTGCCTCGCTGAGAACCGGACCATCTGTAATTGGCTTTGGCGTGGTGTCGGAAGAGGCCGCGGACTTCGTGTGTCGGTTCTTATCTTTGCGTCTTTTAGTCAAAACAGGAGTCGGAGTATCCGACGACATTATGTAGTTAAAATGTTTGCCAAAAAAGTGCTGGGCGAACTCCGCCCGATGCTTAATGGTGCGTTTGTTGAATGTAGCACAAAAACGGCAGGCCGAGACGTCGTGGTCTGGGGCTAAGCAAGGAATGCAGAGGGAATGAAAATCCTTATGCGGTATTTGCTTCCCACATGAAATACAATTATTAACTTTGTCTGACATCGGTCTGAGGCAAGAAAAGTTTCCCCAATGGGGTACTTGGCTTTCAAGAAGACTTTGGTTGCAGATATTCGTAATCTCAGGAGCTGGCCGACCGGCACTTGCGAACTGCTTCTGCTTCGGGCACCGCACGGCAAGAAAGACTGAAGAAAATGGCGTTGGCTGGTTCTTTTATACCCCTGTCGCACTGACGTCAGGGAAGAAGCGACGACAACCGACGCCGGACCTAGACTTTGGAATTCGGCCAACCGAGGACCCTCCTGATGGCAGGAAAACCCATCTGTTATGACTGCAGCTGTATGCACGATGAACATCATACTAAGACTAGACCGACTAAACAAGAAAGGAGGTGGTATAGCTATAATATTTAAACAGCATCTAAACATCCAGATTGTAAACTCATCAGCTCCCCAAATTGCCAGTGAAGAAATAATATATACCAATCTGAAAATAAACCAAAATAAAACCATCAACATAATAGGATGCTACTTCCCACCTGGCCAAAATATTCCTCCACTAGAAAACCTCCTAAGCTGGACTACCCACCATCTCCCTCAAGAGACCATCATTTTAGGTGACTTCAATATTGATTGGCAATCCTGTTGCGGCAACCATCCAACCCAGCATCTAAACCTTCATGGCTTCACCCAACTAGTCCAGTCACCAACCACAATAAATAAAACCTCCAACAAGCACACTACCCTGGATTGGATACTAGTCAGCAAGATTCCCCAGTCCTATACAGCAGGCTGCCTATCAGATAGCCTCAGTGATCATTCCCCAACATTCCTACTCAAAAAACACCTACACCAAGTGAAACCAGTCATCCACCATCAAATACGTAAAAAACTACTCTTTAACCCAATCACATTCATCTTATCCCTCAAATAATGGCACCCTCTAAATTACCTCAGCCTAGATGACGCAGTCTAATTTTTCAATACTACCTTCCTAAGCATCCTAAATAACCATGCCCCCTAAGACTTACCAGAACCAAAGCCCAACCCTCCCCCATGGCTACAGAAAACCACTAGGTCAGAAATGAAAAACCGAGATAAAGCCTGGGAACACTGGCGCAAAACCAAAATCCGCTCAGCTAGATAGAAATTCCTAGAACTACGCAATAGAGTCAAAAAGCTAATAAAGGAGGACAAAATCCAATACTACCAGTCTGCCCTCAACTCCTCCCAACACAACCCCAAACAATTCTGGACCTCCATAAACTCCATTCTCCACCCAGGTAAAATCAATACCCCTACACCTAACATTCCTCAATCTTCAGAAAATATTGCTACCTCATTCAACACACACTTCACACAAACCGTACTATCACTACCTAGACAACACAACCCCCCTCCGCTACACCCCACACCTTCACCCAGTAATCTCCCCACACTCTTCTCATTTTCTCCCATTCCTACCTCCAACATAAAAAAAACTCTTAACTAAACTTAAACCCACAAAATTAGCAGTAGACAACCTCCCAAGTGAATTATTACAAATTGCAGCTGACCCCCTAGCCTACCCGGTATCCATCTTGATTAAACGATCTCTGTCAGAATGCTACGTCCCTACACTATGGAAAATATCACACATCATTCCCCTTCACAAAGGCGGCCCCCTCCACAGATCTAACCAACTACCGCCCCATAGCGATTGTATCTTCACTCTCCAAAATACTAGAGAGATGCATTCACTCTCAAATCTCAGACTACCTCTTTACTAACAACCTCCTTTCTAAGACTCAACATGGTTTCCGACCAAACCATAGCACCACCACTGCCTTACTCTCTTTTACTAACACTATCCTTCACCATAAAAATAATGGCCATCTCTCCTCTGCTACTTTCCTACACCTATCTAAAGCATTTGACATGGTCCCACACAAATAACTCCTCTCTCTACTCAATAACCTATCCTTTTATCAATCAGTCACCAACTGGTTTCAAAGTTACCTGTCTAACCGCCAGCAATCTGTTGTATGGCAAAATGACACATCTCCCCAACTACCTGTCTCTATTGGTGTTCCCCAAGGATCTATCCTTGGACCCCTACTCTTCTCTATTTTCACCAATAATCTAGCCTCTGCCACCAAACATGGCACACTCATACAATATGCAGATGACTCAACTATCATCTGCTCCGCCCAGTCTCTACCCGAACTGCAAAAGGTCACACACAATGCCTTTTCCTCTGTTGAAACTTGGCTATCCGATGCCCAGTTAATACTCAACCCAAACAAAACTAAACTCCTTATCTTCGAACCCACCAAACATACTCAAAACAACTCTCACTTTAACATCACAGCAAAAGACAACACCACTATCCACGCAACAGATCACACCAAATTGCTAGGAGTTGAAATAGACAACAATCTCAAATTTGACATTCATATATCCATGATCATAAACAAAGTCCACCAAAAACTAGGAGCTTATACAGAAATAAGCAACTCCTTACCAAAGCAGCTAGGATTTCAGTTGCAAATTCACATCTTATCTCCACCCTACTTTATGCCTCTCCAATATATACCAACCTAAGGCAATGTGATTTAAATAAACTCGAGACCTGCTACAACAAAATCGCCAAATTCACCACCAGGGCATCCTACCACAGTCACCACTGTCTCTCACTTACTGAACTAGGCTGGCTAGAACTCCTTCACCTCCTTCAATGGTATCAACTCACACTCGCCCACAAACTGGTTAACTATTCTCTAAATGTCCCATCCCTCCAGTATCTACTCCAACCCTATCTCAGTGCCAGACCACTACGATCCAGCAACAAAAATCAGTTACAAGTTACTAGAGCCAATAACACTGCTGAAGAAGCACTATTCTCCAGGGCTACAGCCAAATTATGGAACATCCCCCCCCCCACAATAACCTCTCTACCATCATGCACCCACTTCAAAGCTTTACTTAAAACGCACCTAAAAACATGCTGGCAATGCCCTTGTAACTCTCCCCTCTAACTTCTCCCACTCCATCTACCCTCTAACTCTCTTCCACCCCATAAACTACCTTTGATTACAGCAAGCTCTGATACTTCCATACTTATCTACTTATTATATGGCAGCAACTTCTTATTGTAACAATTGTTAATATCTGCTATGACTTCATGGATAGAACAGATGCTAGTTATCTAATGAATGTACTATGTTCTTCATCTGTAACTATGTTTGTAATATTTTAATTGCTAGGATTCTTAATCTGCAACTATATCTGTAATATTTTAATTTGTGGAGCTTTTCTCCCCGAGCCTTCACTGAAAATGGACCTGCGTCCAGTCGGACATTGCCGGTCAACAAATGTAAATAAAATAAATGATAACAATACCTTTGTATGTGAAAGACAGGCCAGCATTGGCACCATCTGAATCTTGCATCTCAGATACACACAATCCTGAAAGGGAGTCAGGATGTACTTTTGGAAGTTGACCATAATCCCCAAACTTTGAAGGACAGAGACACTGAACTGTAGATCCTATAACAATCGACTGTGAGAAGGTGCCTGAAGCAACAGGTCGTCTAGATAAGGACAAATTTGAATGCCTTGGAGCCTGCAGAAGCTAAACATTTTGCGAATACACTTGGGGCAGTACAGAGGCAAAGGGCAAACCACAGAACTGAAAATGAGAAGACGACACAGAGAAGTGTAAAAACTTCCTGTAAAGAGGGTGAATAGGGGTATGAAGGCATTCATCTTTCAGATCCAAGAACAGCAGAAAAGCCTGGAGTAATAAAACAGAGTTTGAAGAGTAAGCATCTGAAAAGAAGGGACTCGAGAAAGGTTTTGAGCCAGGAGAGATCCAAAATAGGTCTCCAAGTGCCCTCCTTTCGAGGAACCAGGAAAATCCTGGAATAAAAAACCCTTCCCGCTTGAGAGGGGGGAAGACAGGTTGAATGGTTCCTTGGTTCACCAGAGACCCTATAACCTCTGTGAAATGAGGAAGTTGCTCTAAAAGAGGTTGAGGAATCCCTGAAAAAGATTTCTATACTATGAATTCACCTTGATGGATGACAGAAAGAACCCAAGAGTCTCTGAGGTGAAGAGACACCAATTTGGAAGACAAAGGGAGAGATGAAAGGACAGAGGAACCTGGTATAAAAGAAGGGGGTGGGCAAGCTGTCAAAGAGAACCAGGCTTACCTGATAAAGAAGGCTTCTGGGCCACAGAAATCTGAGAAGCCTTAGCAGAGGGGGTCCACCTCCCACCATTCCTACTCTTAGAGGTCTGGTGGGGTTGCCTGTGAGCAAAAGCAGACCTAGAAGGATAATTCCTCTGAAACTTAGGGAAAGAAGAGATAAAAATATGTTTAAGGTCCTGCAAGGCTTTGCCTCTTTCTTGATGAGACTTAAATGTGTCAGCAGCAGCAGTCCTAAAAAGAGGTTTATTATCCAAAGGAGCATCCAACATCTTGGTCATAATGTCCTCAGGTAGAGACTGGAGAGGAAGCCAAGAATACCGCCTCATGATGGACTCAAAAGCCGCAGCCCTAGAATAGGCATCAACAGCATCACAGCTACACTTAATACAGTGGTGAGCCACTTGAGAAGCAGAACCTAAAAAAAAAAAAAGATAAGGCTGAGGATTTGCCTTCAGAATCAGGGAGGTCAGAGATAACCTGATAAGCCTCAGCAGTCAAGGCCAGAGTATACCTGGTCATGTGGGTCTGGTAATTAATGGTATAAAGGCCAAAGCAGAAGCAATCTAAACTTTCATACCAATCCTCTCCATTGCCCTACTATCATTATCAAAAGGCAAAAGTTTAGAAAAAGGCAAATGTTTAGAAGGTTTGTCAGAAGAGACTGACACCACAGCAGGATCAGCAGAAGGACATTTAAATAAAAACTGACAATCCTCAGAAGCTTTATAGATTTCTTAGGAGCAGGAGGCTGAGAATTAGGAGGCTTGGAAGCAGCAATGAAAATATCTAACACGGCAGCCAGCACAGGAGGAGATGATGATGGTTTAGGAGTATCCACCTGAAGCAACTCATAATATCTTCACTGAATATCAGGCACTTGAGAAGAATCACACTTAAAGAATTCCATCATCCTAGCAATTGTGTCCCCAAAGGACAATTCCTCAAAAGAAGGCTCAGGGTTTACAGACTCCTCTTTATCAGAACCATAAGCCAAAGGCATCTGTGAAGAATAAGACAAAGACCCCTCATGAGACAATGAATCCTCATCCAGGGAATCTGTTCCCTAAGCCTTTTCAGAAGGGGTAGAGGTCCAAGGAGGAGCAGGTACCAAAACACCTTGCGAAGGCTTTAGGGCCATTAAGGCAGAAAACAAGCCCTGAGTAAACTTGTGCCATTCCCTTTGAGGATCCTTAGGATGGACATGCTTCAATTTTTGTCTTTTCTTAGAAAGGACATCAGCCCTATCAAATATTGGAGGTTCCGACCATTGGTGAGATTCAACAACAGAAGTCATGCTTGGACCCTCCAAGATAATCAACTGTGGCTCCCCCTTGACATCCAGAGCAGATGACTGCAAAGCCTCAGAAGTCATGTGAAAAGACAGCTCCATCTGACACAGATGCCAAATGATCTACAGAGCTACTACCTGCTTCTAGAAGGATGTCCAGTGGAGGCTGGACATCTAAAAAATCTGGCCGAGATTTCCTGGTCTTCTTTTTACCTAGTGGGAGTATCTCAGGGTTAAAAGATTCTGCCATGGTACCCTGGGGTAACTGTTTAAGCTATTGGTTTTCAAGATAAATGGCCAGGGAAGACAAACAGCTTCTGAGTGTCTTAGGCACAAATGCCTTACAGATACTACAAGAGGTACGGTCGTGGGAAGCACACAAAGAAAAAAAGACACTGTCCTGATGATCCTTATGGGGAATCTGCCTCCCACACTGATGTTTTCCCTTCCTGGATGATGAACTTGCGGTGGTAAAATAAAATACAAGCCCAAGGGGAAAAAAAAAAAAACAACAGGGAACTCATCGGGTGTTGCTAAACATTCAGTATAGCAACCAGATGTTCAGACTAACTGGCAAAAACAGAATTCAAACTGGTGGCAAAAAAGTTCTGGCTAATTGCATCCTTATGTCTGTTTTATGCCTTATGCTCTGCATGGGGTGCTTAAATGTGACGTAAGGCACACACAAGATCTTTTAGGCTTTTGCACACTGGCCGAGCATCAGGCTGCCCTGGGCAGGAGATCCCTTCTAGGTAGAATACTGCAACAGTGATATAGAAGGACATCATTTTGTTTGTTTTCCTGGAATAAGTCCCTGTGTCATGATTAGATAATCAGTCATCTTTGATTTGTATTATAATGTACATATTTGCAAATACATCATAAAGCAAGTTGAGATTATGACACTGTAGCAAGCACTGCATTCTTGCTTTATAGAGATTTTACCATTTTGTCTCCTGTAACAGCTATGTAATTAATATGAGTAATAAACTGGCAATACATCTGAATGCTTCAAAGTGTTGTTCTCGTGTATAAGGAAGAATGTTTTAACACCCTACTCTCATCAATGGCTGAAACACTGCAGACTCAGTCCAAGGAAGATGATAAAAGTCTTTGCAGTTTACTGAATCATCAGCAGGAATCCTGATGGAAAAGGCTTCATAGTCTTCTTGTCTTTAGTCTAGCCCAGTACAAAAATGCATTCACATTTGTCATTTACCACAGTCATTTTATACTGCTGTGTCTTATTTCAATTTATTACTTGCTTTACTTTTAAGTGCTTAGTTTTAAGCAATAAATTTTAGATATATTAAGTCTAGTCAAGCATTACAGTCAGCTACATGCGTATCCTTTCCTTCTATGGTCTTTTCTCTGAACTGTTAAACAGTATTTGACTACCTAAGACAAAACACACCATGATCCACCAAGCTCTCTCTCTGTATTAGTAGTATTTACATAAAACCATTTGCAATCCCATTTCAGATGCCTCCTATGTACCCTTCTCCCTCTCCATTGTTCATTTTCAGCCTCTTCCTCACTTACCTTCCACAATATGTTTTGCCCAAAAATGAAAGCCCTTCCCCTTCTTCTCACTCTTTCCTACTTGCAAACATAATATCCGGCCAAGTCCTTTTTCAAACCATAGTTTTCAATGTCTTTGCTGTATATTCATGGACACAAAGGATTCTAAGATGACTGCACTCTGAAAAGCAGGTTGTTTACAGCTCTCTCGGTGTGAAAAAGAAAATCGGTGTTAAGAAGCCGGTAAATATTAACAATGTGTGTGAAATTCAGTTACTGGCTAGACATTACAATGCCTGGATGTCAGCAAAGATATTTTGACAAAGTGAGAGAAAATCAACCAGAAAAGGAGAAGAAAATGCTCTGGAAGAGCCTTGCATCAGCTGTTCGGCAAAAAGCAGTTCAGGTTAAACTTTGGTACGGCTTCAAGTAATTTAGAAAAAAAAATGAAATTCATTCAGAGGTGTTTAAAATAAGTAAGACACTGGAAGAACATATAAAATCAAATGACAATAGGCTGGAAAGAAAAAAAAAAGCTTTACATAACTATTCTGATGAGTGGGTAAACCTGCAGAAATCATAAAAGAAAAGGAAGAAAAGACTGGCTGAATATTGGGCTTCTCAAAAGAACAGTTTTAAAAAACAGAGTTATAAGACAGAGCAGTGTTATACCAAAGAAACTGGAAGGAATAGACTGCATTAACTTGATGAAAGTACAAATGGACTGGTATTTCACAGCAAGATTTGTTAATTGAAAGGGCACATGTATGTTTCAAACCTAGCCATGAGCAAGCAGCCAAAACCTATAACATGCAGTTATGCCAGCAGGAAGAGCTGCTCCTGACAAAACTGAGGCTGAAGGGAATATTAAAAACTGGGGTCACCAGTGTGTTTCTGTAAAAAAAGATTATTCACTGTACACCAGACAAAAGTTTTTCTTTTCTCTGCAATCAAGCAGTGTCAAGAAACAGGTATGAAATTTAAGTTGCCACATCCAGCTGTTTTCCTGCAGCATCAAAGACATTTTGGATACAGAACACTCGTTTACTGAGCAAACAGTAAATCAATAAACTGAAGAGGGCTTCCCTTTCTTCTGACGACAGCAAAGCCCACACAGAAGGAGAACTTGCCAGTAAAACCTTTTCCGTTGTTCCAAAGGAAAATGATAAGTGTGACAGAAAAAAAAAAGCTAAGCTCAGGAGCTTACTGGAAAAATCAGGACTGTCTTGGATTTGAACCAGAGACCAGTGTTGGGTGGTGTGGGTGATGAAGACAACAGCAATAAAATGAAAGTAGGAAAAAAAATAGAAGAATCATAAACTGTCATTTTCAAAAGATACAGTTTGGTCATTATAAATGTACTCCTGTAAGAAAGTTGCTGGACTGGAAGTTTGTTTACTAAGCTAAACTGGTGGGAGGACTCTAAAGCATAATTCCCACTTTGTCATTAATGTTTAGAAGGACAATGAAAGAACTGAAGAGGCAACTAAGGAAAAATGCTCGTGGTAAAATACGTATAACAAATGTTTTTACGTAAACTGCATGTGGTGCTGCAAAGTAGTTCTGTAAAGTACGCAGAGGTATGTTAAAGGTGAGATGGAGTGGTCTCATCAGTGACTGTTGTTTACGCTAAATTGTGAAAATAATTTTAAAAAAGTGTTAAAGAATAAGAAAAAGTATCACTTAAGAATTAGGAAATGCATATTAACAGAAAAGAAACCAAACCATATTAATATTTTTTTCCATTTACAAACATTATACATCACATATATTTTTTCTTTATAACTATCAACAGCCCAACATTACATAAATTGCTCAATTCCTGTCTTCTCTTAAACCTCAGTTACTCCTGAACATTATCCTGTATATATTGCTCCTCCAGTTTCCATTTATTTCTATGACCTTTGCGCCCTCCCTTTTCTAAAGATCTTCTTCCAGGTCTTTTATCTCTTTTTTAATATTCAATATTTCAAAATATAGTTGGTTTAGACTTTTAACTTCCCTTTTCTACTAACTGTTTTTGGCAGCCAACAGAACTAAGCTTAACGAGGCCTTAGTACATCTGGGCAATTCAGATTTATGCATTTATTTGACATTTGTTTACTGGGAAAGTCCGACTGGGCCAGAAAGTGACTTATCAGCAGAGGTCAAGGGAGAAATGCTGCACAATCACAATCTTAATATAGTGATTTAAATCATCTGTACTTGATTTTTTTATGTTACACTACAAAACATCAAGTACAGATATTTTAAATCACAAAGTATCATGTTAAGCTAAAAAAAGAAAAAAATGTAATGAGAAAATCTTAGAACATATGTTTAATAGCAGAGTGCAATGAGAAACAATAACATGAGTGGCAGAAAATATGTGAGGAAAAATTCAATAGTCATATTATTTGTTAGATAGATTAGTATGTGATAAATGAGACCCTTAACAATTCAGGTCTATATTAGAACATCGAAGTTTCAAAACATCGAATGTTCTAATATCGACGCCTATTCAGCGAAAGCAGAAAATATCGAAGCAATAGAAAACCAAATTTTTTCCTAGGGAAAAAATTTGGTTGTCCGTTTCTGTTGCTTCGGTATTTTCAGTGCTGTGGTGGAAAGTTATGGGTCGGGGTCAGGTAAGTGTGCGATTGAGTGCAGGTTAGGTTAGTTAGGGTGCGGGTTAGGTATGTGTACGATTGTGTGAGGGTTAGGGTGGGTTAGGTGAGTTAGGGTTAGGGCACAGGTCAGGTAAATGTGCGACTGTGTGGATGTGAGGGTTACGGTGGGGTAGGAGAGTTAGGGCGCGGGTCAGGTAAGTGTGCGATTGTGTGGAGGTGAGGGTTAGGGCGCGGGTGAGTGTGTGACAGTGACGGATCTTACGGTTAGGGTTTGGGTTAAGGTAAGTGGATAGTTAGTGGTGTGTGTATAGTTTAGTGTAGGGTTAGGTGTATGTGTGTGGATTGCTGTTTGCTTGGTGTGCTTGTGTTGTGTGTGTATGTGTTTTGGAACAGTGAATTTTTTTCCCTAGGAAAAAATTTGCTGTTCTGTATGTTTGATGTTTTCCGCCTTCACTGAATAGGGGTCGATATTAGAACATTCGAAGTTTTGAAACTTCGAGGTTCTAATATAGACCCAACAATTCTAATAAAAGTATTTAAACAGGTAATAAAGATTACGTGATTAGAGACAGTGAGGGGAAATTGAGTGATGTCTTAGTATGAGAGATGGTGTTCAGATTATGGTTATATCAGGAAGAAGAAAGAAGGTTGGAGAGGAGGAGGTTATAAGAAGAGTGCAGGGTAGGGTGTCTTCAGGTAGCTTACGTGAGTAGGGAAGAAAGAGAAAGAGGCAGAGGAAAGATCTGCAGAGATGAAGGTAAGGTACTTGGAAAAAAACAAAAGAAAGGAGTGGAGTATTTGAGTACTTTTACTGAAGCGAACACTGTGTGCCAGCTCAAAGAACAATTTCCTTAGTTACCACCATGTGCTCACCCAATGTTTCTAGCAAGAGTATTATGTAGGGAATTTTTTGAATCTGCCAGCTCAGTATATTTACAGAACATATATTCCTAGTTACCTCTTTCATCTCCACGACAACTCCAACATTTCAAACTGGTAAAAGAAAAAACCATGAGGTCTGAAGAAGTTTAACAATTTATTAAATCAAAGCTCTAACCAGTTTCCTGAGTGGCACCTGTTCTGTTCACTTGTACGTTGTTAGTGTTTTGGCCAGTATTTTCCTTTGGAAGCTGGTTTACACATTTCTGTTGGGGCGCACAGTCTGGAGTTTTAGCCTGATTTCATTTTTTTACAACTCCAACATTTGCTATCTACCCAAGGGAAAATTCAAAAGTACTTTTTCTTGACTGTAATGTATCCATGTTTACACTGCAACAAAATAAAAGCAGTATAATGTTGTGAACCTGGGCTGCAGGTTGAAGATGTAAAGGTGTACTGATCATGTGTGTATTAACATATAATAATTTCCCCTGCTTTACACCAGTGGAAGGATAGATTAATGTTCTTAATTTGTGCTGCAGATAAAGGATATTTGTTCTAAGAAAACAGGCTAGAAAATGGAAAGCATGGAAGACAGTAGTTTTCCAGTATTTAAAAAATGCTGTTCCTTGCATCAGCTGTTATCCGTTTCTTTTCCATCTATAAGTGCCGGCAGCTGGAGACAGTGAGCCTACGGCACAAGGCAGCTAATAAGAAACTGGCTGAAGAATGCACTCAGAGACATCTGTATAAAAAACACCATAATTACTATTCTAAGGGAATGAACAAGTAGTTTGAAAATAAATGAAAGTTTGACAGTGATAAAAGTAAATGCCTTTACAGCCAGTAAACAGTGCACAATTTAGTTTATCATTTAAGGGTAGTCAGTGAACAAAGCTAAAAATCAGTTAAAGCATACACATCTGGGTGGGAAACAGAGATAAAATAAGAAAAGATTATGTCTGTGTAAGAGGGAACACAGGCAGTAGCATACACTTCCAGCATCATTAAACTTAACTTTAGCGCAAACCTATAGGTGCAGCAGTATATTTCACACAACTGCCCTTGTATGGAGGGGTAACATCTCTTTGTGAAGTGTGCACAGTTTTGTGTGCTTGCTGTGAGTTAAAAGGAGTTGGGGTCTTCAAAATATATTTAGTTTCCTATTTCTTTAGTACTTTTGTTGAAGTAAAAATTCTGGGAAATTATGACACTGGTTCAGAGATGAGAATCAGACACTGCATACAAGATCAGCCTAACAAGCATATGTGCATGCAAGCTGGAAATATACTCAAAGCAACTGTCATGCAGAACATGTAAATGTAATAGCTTCTTGCAAGAATGACTGCCTTATCAATTTTATCAATGAATGTCAATGGTGTTGCAGGTAAAGAAAAAAGTATTCAGTCACATTAAAAATTGCAGGGTGCAAAACATTAGTGTTAGAGGAGGGATATTTTTTACATTATATATATATATATATATATATATATATATATATATATATATATATATATATATATTTTTTTTTTTAGAGGAGAGACATCTCAATAGAAATTAGCATGTGAATTTGGCCAAGAAATTACTTCAGAATGGATATTTAACAGAGTATTATGGACAGGAAAACAGCAATAATACTGATTGCGAGAGAGGTATAATAGGGATAGAAGAAGAAGGAAAAACAATAGTGGTAGGTTTGTTGTTGTAATAAGGGGGTTACTGGCAGGGAAACAGGGTTACACCATAAGAGAATTTCTAAAATTTGCCAACTTGCTTCATTCCCAAAAACATGTTCTCAATCATCTTTCTTTCTACTCAAGACTCCAGCATTTGCTATCTACCCAAGGGAAAAAATCCCAGAAGTCTGCTTGAGGTATAAAAATGCCTAGGCATACACTTCCATGCAGAAATATGAAACCTTCTGCACTTTGCTGCATACCTGGATGACACACAGATGTCTTCCCATTGTACTTTTCTAAATTGACTTTCCATTCTCTTTATCAATCTTTTCGAACTTCTCCCGATTTAATCTTTTAGTTATTATGCAATATTTTATATGCTCTACTAATTATCCATTTTTAATAGCAGCATCTGCTCTAGGCTCAACTAAAAACTGTAATCAAAGCTGGTCTTCCACTTGGCACTCCTCACCCCTTTCTATTTGCAACACTCTGTTATCAATTCCTAGTAAGGAAAGCAGTCTCTAACCTGCAGTCCAAACTTTTTCTTAGCCTCATCCCACTCGATTATCTTTCCCTCCCTTGTTATTTATTCCTAATATCTTGGTTCCTTTCTAATCTCCTCCAGTAAATTCCAAACCCCTCTTGCCGACTATCTAAACCCCTACTTGCAGTCATCCCTATTGGTAAAATGGCCTTTCTCCATTCCCGTCTTGGTTCAGTTTTTATAATACTTTCTGCAACTTTATGAATACAATATTCTGTATGACAGTTGTTATTCTTCTTAAGGACACTGCATCCAAAATTCTGTTCTCTCTTTATTTCCCAACTGTCTCCTGTTTCATCAAAATACCTTTCTACTTTGATTGATAATGCTCATATACAGAATTCAAGTAGATCATCAGTTTCACAGTGATCAAGTATATCTTCAAATTAGAACTCAAAGAAGATACCACCTAGAAAGAGGCTGCTGGTATGTACACAAAATAGATAAATGTCACCAAATAATACTCTCAGTAGCTCACAGCAGATAATCCCATACACTGGTAACACAAATAAACATAAATCCAAAAGGCAAGATCCAATTAAACATTTTAATAAGAAATAGGTAAGCGCTTTCACAAATAAAATATTTGCTTCATTAGACCTTCACATAACTAAAAGAATACTCCCATTAAATACACAGTCAATTTCAAACTAACCAATCTAACAAAATTATTCAAATATGACATATATACATAATACAAATCTTGTCTTAAGCTTCCTATTCTTACGTTTGGATGTGATGGTAATATGGTCATGGAGATCTTTTCCTAAGTGCGCTCTAAACTTAATAATTCATTTGAGCTCTTTCTCTTCAGTGACATTAGAAATATTCCCAAGTCTGACATTATCTCTATTTCTAAACATTACATCTAAAATGATGTTCCAAACCCATCTCTAGCATATAAAAGTATACTCTGTTGGACAACTGCATACCACGTTTACACACCAATTCCCTTTAACTCAATCTTCGTGCGTCGTGAGTCTCTGCAATCAGCTACTGCAGCCAAAAGGAAAAAGCACATACCCCAGAAGCTGTGCCACCTTAACAACATAACTCCATCATATTTATCATAGCTTCCCTTTAACTCAATCTTCGTGCGTCTTGAGTCTCTGCAATCAGCTACTGCAGCCAAAAGTAAAAAGCACATAACTCCAGAAGTTGTGCCACCTTAATAACATAGCTCCATTATATTTACCATAGCGTATGTGTTTCTTTTTCACTATTTAAACTTGTAAAATGTTACCTTTGTAAGCAGCATTGGCGTGCATAATACCTGGATAAAACCTGGATGCCAGCCGCAAGCAGAGTGTGAGTTCTCCCGCCAACCCATCCAACTCCCATTCCTTTCCTCAACTCAGTAAAGCTTCTGCCTCATAACGCTGCATCAGAATAAGAGGTACTAATTACTTTAGTGGGTTGCTGTTAGAAATAAACAACATAAAAGCGGGACTGCAACTGCTGCTTAAAGGCACTGTTTACTTGTAAACTGGATGTTCAAACTTTTCAGAAACTAGGGCCACTAACCCCAAAGTCAATTTCTTAAACTGCATCAGCAGTAAGCTCTTACCTAGCTCTAGGTTGTTTTATTTGGTTCACCTCACTGTGTTCAACAGGGTGTATCCATATTTGGCTACATTACATTACCTCTACAGCTAAACGAGTAGTCCCTCCTACTCTACCTAACATAAGGGGAAACTTATTTAACCACTTAGTTTCATGGGCGCCATTTTCAAAGTATACTCTGTTGGATAGCTGCATCCCATGATGGTGCTTGCACGCCAAGTAAGCTGTATTTTTGTTTCAACTATTACCACTGTATTGCTTATGTACTTGTCTCCTATTCTTATTTTCCACAGCAGCCTGCACTCTTGCTTGTCTATACGAGTCATTGCTTCTCATATATCTACTAGCCATGGTGTGCATGTATGTGTTTTTGACCTGTTATACTGCTTTGTTATGAATGAATAGAAGGTTTTATCCAAGAGTGTACTATTCTGTTTCCACTTAGAGTACCTTACTTCATAGCTAAGCTTTAAAATATCTTTGAGTAGGTTTTGCACTAGTGTTAATGAAGTCTATGTGTGAACTGTTGGACATGTCGTTTAAGCTTCTTAAGCTCACAATGCTATCCTGAGGTAGTGTGACCATTAACTAGCATTAATTTTATATGGTATTATTTACTTATTGTCACCTGTTAACTGCTACTTACTATTTTGTGATTGTGAGATGATTATTTAGCTGCATTTTCTTTTTATGGCAATCCTTACTTACTGACTCCAAATTGTTTTTTTTTTAATTGGCATCTGCTATGCTAACCACTCCCTAACTTTATCTTATCTCTTTCCACCCCTCCAGTTCCCTTTAACTCAATCTTCATGCATCGTATCGGCAATCAGCTACTGCAGCCAAAAGTAAAAAGCACATACTCCAGAAGCTGTGCCACCTTAATAACATAGCTCCATCATATTTATCATAACATATGTGCTTCTTTTTCACTATTTCAACTTGTAAAATGTTACATTTGTAAGCAGCATTGGCGTGCATAACACCCGGATAAAACCTAGATGGCAGCCGTAAGCAGAGTGTGAGTTCTCCCCCAATCCTGCAGACTCTCATTCCTTTCCTCAACTCAGTAAAGCTTCTGCCTCATAACGCTACATCAGAATAAGAGGTACTAATTACTTAAGTGGGTTGCTGTTAAAAATAAACTTAACATAAAAATGGGACTGCAACTGCTGCTTAATGGCATTGTTTACTTGTAAACTGGATGTCCAAACTTTTCAGAAACTAGGGCCACTAACCCCAAAGTCAATTTCTTAAACTGGATTAGCAGTAAGCTCTTACCTAACTGTAGATTGTTTTATTTGGTTCACCTCGCTGTGTTCAATGGGATGCAACCCGCTCCGTTCCCCTACCCTGCCCCAAAATTCCACCCGCCCCCACTACCTGTAGTTTTATCTATCCCCAACTCCTCCCACCACTCACTCCACCCAATAATCATTTAACTTGCCCTAATCACATCACACCCCCTCAAACACACTAATCTACAATATGACACACCCCACCCAACACCCTATATGCCTAGGATTAGTAACTTTCCTAACCACCCTCTCTAACTGAACAGAGCTCCCATATCCCTCCTATAACCCACCCTTACACTGTACATCCATACCCCAACTCCTCTACCCACTTTCTCCTCAATACCTCCCGAACTCTATCCCACTTGCCACACCCATCTATCACCACCACTCACAAAACAACAAATATATCCTCCACCCATACCTTAAACCTCACTCTATTACTACACATATAAATAGGTTCATAGGTTGGTAATAGGCTATCAGCCCTAGGGCCTATACAAGCCTAGCCATAACAATTCCCTGGATATTTCTTCCCACAATATTTACTTCTCTGGACCCCTGTCTAGCAGGGCGAGTGACATGATCCCTGGGGTGAATTTCCTATCTCCCATCCAATCATGAAGGTTCCTTTTGAAGAGGGCCAAGGAGGCACTCTGCTTGACATGTATGGGCAGTCTATTCCAGAGTATGGAGAGTCTCTGGGTCAGGAACCTATCCCTCTGGCATGTTTTTGTGATGACAAGGTTTAGATCCCTGGACCATGTGGCTCTGAAGGATTGGGATTTCTTTAAGTGGAGCATGTCCAACAACTCAGGGTTTGACATGGCCTTGTATGTTAAGCAGAGATAGCCTCTGAGTAGACGATATGCCACAGTGTATAGCTGGAGTTTTTTTTTAGATAGTCAGCATATAGCATCTGCTTTAGACCTGTGATTCTTTTAGTGAGGTATTTCTGTGGCCTTTCCAGCTGTTACAGATGTCTTGTGAGGTACATACCAAACAGGGCATTATACTCTATAATGGGTCGAATGAGGGATGAGTACAGTGGGACAATGACCTCCTTTTTTCTGGATGAAAAGCCCTTAGTGATGAGGTGTGCCACATAGAAGGATTCCCTCTCTGTTGTGGCGATGTGGTTATGGAAACTGAGACCACTGTCCACCTGTGTCCCTAAGTCTCTCATCACACTTTCGATGTTTAGTGTACTGCCACCTATGTGGTAATTCATGGGTACATTTTTTTTCCAAAGGGGATAAACATACATTTCCTGGCATTAAGCTTGAGCCCATGGCTCTGGCACCAGGCATCTGTTTCTGTAAGGCCATTTTGTAGAATATCCACATCATTTGGGGATTCAATAATGGCTTCCAGTTTGCAGTCATCTGCAAACTTTGTTAGCCAGAGTCCCTTAGTGTTGGCCTGTACTTCAGAGAAGTAGATGCCAAACAAGAGTGGTCCCAGGACTGAACCTTGAGGTACTCCACTTGTCACTTGTCTGGAGATGGATTTGGAGTTGGCTACTTTTACAGTCTGGGTTCTGTCAGTAAGCCAGTTGGCAACCCATCGAGTGACGTTGGGATTTATGCCCAGCTTAGTAAGTTTATCTATGATTCCAGAGTGGGGGGGTGTTGAAGGCCTTGGCGAGGTTCAGATAGGCTGTGTGGCCCGCCTTACCCTCGTCCACAGCTCTGGAGACTGATTTGAAGAAGTCAAGCAGGTTCAAGAGACAAGATCAGCCCTTCACAAACCCAAACTGGGTGGGGTCCAGTGTTTGAAGGTTGCCAATGTCTTTGTTTATAAGCTCCATGATAATGCGTTCCATGCCCTTGCAGATCAGGCTCGTCAGACTGATGGGACAGTAGTTCCCAGGATCCAAGGTGGATCCCCCTTGTGGAGTGGGATAACTGTAGCTGTGCGCCACTCAGTGGCATGAAGTCTGAGTTGAGGCTATGATTAAACATGACACTTAGGTGAGGTGCCAGTTCATTTTGTAGTTCATGTAGTACACAGCCTGGGATGTCATATGGTCCCATGGATGCTGTATTCTTAGCTTTGGAGAGTGCGGTTTCTACCTGTGTGGCCATGATTACAAGAATTTGGCAATCTTTTGGTATTGAGATGGGTCCTTTAGGGGGTGAGAGGGGGTTGAAGATGGCACTAAATCGATCTGCCAGGATACTGGCAATATCCTTGGGATCAGTATATTTAATGCCATTCTGTTGAAGCTCAGAGCAGATCTGAGCATTGCCATTTAGATTCTTGACATAACTATTGAATGCCTTGTGGTTGTCTTTGGAATCTTTGGCAATTTTATTTTCGTAACTAGCTTTTGAGGATTTTATGAGGGATCGCAGCTTCTTACTGAGGCTGGTGAGGAAGTTTATTGCATTCTGGGATTTTCCTCTTTTCTGCAACAGTTTATTCCTTCTGTTGTATAGTTTGTTGATAGCAGGGGACCACCAGATTGGCTTCCTTTTAGGAGGAGAGCATCTTGGTTCTATTTGGAATGGCACGATTCATGCACGAGTGGATGTACTCATACAGTGCCTCAGTATAAGATTCTGCAGTTGAACTTTCAGATCCAGTCTGCATGGGTGTCATGAAGTTTGTCACTTCTGACTTGTAGCATGAAGTTGGTTTTGGAGAAGTTTTTTAAGGAGGTTTCCTTACTGGGGGTTGGGGGTGGGATGTGGATGTCAAGGGTGATTTGCTTATGGTCAGACCTGACCAATGAGGGGGTTGACCACTGGTGTGGAGCATCTATCTCCCATGTTGGTAATGACCAGGTCTAGGACATTGGAGCCCCTGGTGGGACAATAGATTAGTTGATCCAGGGCATTGGAATTTATGAATTCCAAGAACCATTGGGAAAAGGAGTTGGTACCCAAGTAGTTTTCCCAGTTAATGGCAGGGTAGTTGAAATCACCCAGTATTAGGATGTTTGGTTGTATCTTAATATTTTCCAGTATGTTTAGAAAGGTGTAGTGAGAATCTTGGGGCATGGTGGGGGATCTGTAGCAAGCTACAATTTGGATTGCAGTCTTACCTAGTGTTAGATGCACCTGAAGAATTTCAGATGCATTGTGTTGGGCAACTAGCCTGGAGGTGTGAATATCCTTGGTGAATATGGACACTCCTCCACCTTTAGTGCTTCGGTCTTGGTTTTGTGGCCGAAAAGTGCGGTAAGAGTTGTAGCCTGGTATTGCAGGGGTGCTCTCTGGAGCCTTGAACCAAGTCTCAGTTACTGCACAGATATCGAGAGAGTGCATTTTGAGGTTTAGACTTCTAGCATTGAGTAGCATTACCTTCAGATTTTGCATGCTTGTACCTGTTATGGTGGTGGTTTTGTCCTTTGAACCTTGCCTAAGAAAGGCACTATAGGGATGGCAAGAGCTTTAGCCAGTAACCTGAATCCCAGGGGTGACAGGTGCAGACCATCTCTGGCAAAGCATCGTGGTTTGTCGATCATGTCTTCCCAGGCAGACAGATACTGGATCCCCTTTGAATGACATCAGAAGTTTAGCCAGTTGTTGAAGTCAATCATTATGCCCTTATACTGTGGTATCACTCTGGGCTAGGGTCATACCTGACTGGGTCACATGACCCGAGAGCCCCTCCATGTCTCTTTTCATGTAGTCCAGGGAGGTACGTCTCAAGTCATTCACTCCAGCATGGACAATGACAGAGTTGTATTTGCACTTGTTGTGGAGTGACTTGAGTGCATGCATTATGTGGTGCATCCTGGCACCAGACAGGCAGCTGACTGTAATTTTCTCCTTGTTCAGCCTGGTGAGTGGGACATCAGTGTGCCTGACTATAGAGTCACGTATGACTAAAGTGTTAGGTACATTGTCTTGCCTTAGGGGCTGTTGTTGGGTGGCAAACTGTTGTTGTGAGCTATGTGTCACTTTGGTTGTGACTGGTGTTTGTTTGCGTTTCAGATTCGGAGGTCCTTGTTGCTTGGGCAGGATAATGTTAAGGGCCTCCGCATATGTGGGTTTAGTGTTGCTATGTGTAGGTGTTGATGGTGTGGGTTTTGAAAAGCTATGAGTTGTGGTGCAGGTGTTAACCTTCTCCTCTTGACTGTCTAGCACAATCTTGGCCGGAGAGAGGTTTGCTTCCAGTTTGGCTATGTAAGTGCATCTCACGCAGGTTGTAGTGCTGGGTGGTAGGAGGAGAGGGTTGTCTGTGTACATGAGGCAGTTGCCGCATTGCCCCAGAATGCCCAGATTCACCAGGTGGTCAGGAGAAATCACCAGAAGCTGACCCTTGGACATGCCTTTTAGGTGCTTTTTTTGTAAAGTATAAGAGCTGTTTTTCCTTACCTTTGTAAGGTACTTTTCAATTATAGGCTGTTTAGTGCCTACAATTAATTTCTCCTTATTGACAAGGAGAATTCAGTGCTTGTATCAGTTTCAGGCTTCCTAGTGCTTTCCAGCAGGTTCTAGAGCAAGTGCTAGTCACAGGGGTTCAGATTTTAGTGCTACTACCAAGAAACCAGCTAATTCTAAGGGAAAATTTGAAGAGCAGACTTTCTGGCACCTGGAATACTTTAACTGTAGCCTTGTGGTGCTGCACGATGTGAAAAATGTGCAAACACGCATTTTAAGCCAGAAAGTTGAAAGGGATAGAAAAGGCTAATAAAATTATAATTTCAGAGCTGAAAACCACTCCTCTAGTGTTACATAGGCAGTACAATACTCACAAATCCCACTGGTAAGCAGTAGGTCTTCCATCTACCACAACAAGGTCTGGATAGCTCTGAACACAGAAAATAAAGTCCTGAGACAAGCAAAGCCTGGGATCTGGACTAGCTAGGAAAGGTGGGAACCGAGCAAAGACAGGTTTTTTTTGTTTAAACAGGCTAAACAATGCAATAATACAGTAAATAAACACAGAAAAGGCTAACACACTTGAGTGTGTAGTCCTAAATAGTAAATGGAATTAAAACTCTACAAAATTAGCAATTTAAAACTTTTTAAATGAAGCAAGGCAAGTGCACAACTGAAAAACGATTTAAGAGGCAGTAATACAGCAGAATAAGTAGCTAGTCTACATATACAGAGAAGTCTATATATACAGAAAAGCAGCTAAAACACACAAACAATTCAGATGCAGTGCAACCTAGAGCACTTGAGTTGTAGCAATATTAAGGCAAATACAGTTATAATAAATGCTCTAAAATATACTCTATATTTCCAAAATGCTTGAGAAGCACAGTCAGAACACAAGGAGATTCAGACAATTTTTTTTTTTTTTTTGAAAGGGAAAAAGGAGGAACAGAAGGCCTTCTCAGATGTTCTCTCTGTATTAGGTAGAATGAGCTAATGACACCAGACTGGGAGGAGTGTCCCAGATCAAATTCACAGTAGGGGCGGGCAACTACACAGCCACCAAGTATAACAATAAGACACCAACAGGGAGGGTGGGGATACTAAAGCTATTAGCCTACACTCTTTAGACAGCAAACACTGCAGAAAGCCACAAAATGAAAGCTTTTAAACAGATAAAGGAGCAAAGAGACTCTACAGAATGGTTTTAACTGCAAACAAATCAGCTACTAGGCCTACTCTTTCTCTCTCTGTCTGGTGATATTCATCTCAACCCTGGCCCTAACAACTCCTCACCTAACCATATACCCACACATATCCTCACTCCTCATTCCATTCACTTCACTACATTAAACGCACAAAGTGTATATAACAAAATCCCCAATCACCATGCTTGGCTCTCACATAATCACCCTGATATCGTAGCCATCTCAGAAACCTGGCTTAAGCCTAACATAAAAGGCTAAGACATACTGCTCCCTGGTTATCAAATAATACACAATGATAGACCCAACAAGAAAGGAGGTGGTGTAGCCATCATCTACTCCTCCTCTTACACAGTCACACCTTTCATCAACCCCACTCCAAATTTCTCCACATCAGAAATAACAATAGCCCACCTAAAGATCAATAACCATAAATCCATATGCATAGCCGCCATATATACCCCCCCCCCAGCAATAACAATATTCCAATACTAGAAGATATTCTTTCTTGGTTCTCTTCCAATATCAAAAATGAAGCCTTTATTCTCGGCGACATAAATATCAACTGGGCAAATATCATTTCTCAACCCCCTTCCCAAGCAATCAACCTCTTTAATTTCTGCCAAATAATTCAATCTCCCACTAGGCCTAACAAAAGCAATAATGGAGACTCAGGTACCATCCTTGACTGGATTCTAGTATCCCACCCTAATAACATCTCCTCTTCAGGTATCCTTCCTGACCCTATTAGTGACCATATACCCATAAACAGCACCACTACATTCAAACTCGTAACCTCTCTAATTTCGACCCACACATTTTCACTGACTGTCTAGTCCAAATAGACTGGTCTCCCCTAAGAACCCTTCCCCTTGACTATGCTATCACCCACTTTAATGAAACCTTCTTGAACTTACTAAGCCTCACTCCACTCAGAACCAAAAGGGTCAAATTGCATATTTGTCCCTGGTTGTCAAAAGAGACCAAATAAACCATGCTCCAATGAGACAAAAAATGGAAACAATACCATAAATCTAAACTTCCTAATATTCTAATAGAATTCAAACAACTCCGGAATACAATACCGAGCACCTCAGCAACCCAAAAAAGTTCTGGAACACAGTCTCCACTCTCCTCAACCCCGGAGACAAAGCTAACCCTTGCCCCAACCTCACAGACCCTGATATTGCTTCCTCTTTTAACACCTTCTTTGTAAACTACATAGCTAAACTTACCACCACCTAACTCTCCTCCACAGGCACCCCTCCTTTCCACCAGCTCTGACCTTACCCCCTTAAACCTCGACTACATCTGTATAAGCACCATACAAAAACTATTACTCCCGCTAAAACCCTGTAGTACTGCCCCAGACAATCTACCACCTCTATACCTCAAACTAGCAGCTAACAGCATAGCCCTGCCAGTTTCCATACTTATCAACAGATGTAGCCAAGAGTCCCATGTCCCTTCTATATGGAAACATGCATTCATTATTCCTCTCCACAAAGGTGGCAAAAACAATGACCCCACTAATTTCAGGCCCATTGCCATCCTCTCCCCATTATCAAAAATCCTGGAAAAATGCATCCACACACAACTGATGACACATCTGACACACAATAACCTCCTTATCCCAACTCAACATGGCTTCCGTCCCGGCCATAGCACAATCACTGACCTTCTATCCTTCCTGGAATGCATTAACCAGGCCCGTGACTCTGGCAAATTATTATATACCCTATTCCTAGATCTATCCAAAGCTTTTGACACTATATCCCACCCTATCCTCCTATCTTAACTATTCTCTCTCAACCTATCCCACTCCTCTGTAGCCTGCTTCTCTAGCTATCTCTCCAATAGACACCAAGCTGTAAAATGGAAATCTTCTATTTCCACCTTCCTTCCTACCCTCACAGGCATCCCCCAAGGATCTTTTCTCGGCCCTCTACTCTTTAATGTATTTATCAACAACTATCAGCACTCTATCCCTGACACCTCTAATTCAGTATGCAGACGATTCCACAATCATCTGCACTGCTGACTCCCCTTCAGACTTACAGCTGAAAACACAATCAGCAATTTACTCTGGGTTCAGGTGCCTAGGCAGTGAGACATTTCCCTGTGGTACATTTGACTGGGGACACATGGCAGAAGTGACAGTCAGCTGCAGAGAAATATGGCTGTTTGCAAATTCCCTGTGGGCAAAGAGAAGCACATACTGGGATACTCACAGCTTTAATAACCAAATGCATGGAGGCAGAAGAAGTAATGAGTGCTGTGCTCAGTGTAGCGTACATACTTATGTAACTACAACATGGAGAAGTGTGCTACAGCATGGGGGAAATCCTGCAAGCTACTGTAGTCACATTTATGCTCCAGTATGCATTTTAGGCAATGTTCCCTAGACAATGTAAAGGGGGTAATGGTCCACACACTGATTATAAAGGTACTGCACATTGTGCACTGCATTTGTACTGCCACGCACATGCCCTCAGGCCAGCCTGCTGCTTCCTGCCATATTGCCTGCTGTCTAATGTTCCCTTGGGGACCATAGACATTGTTTTCCCCCTGTGACTTTGGTTCTTGAAGTTGTGGGCATGGCAACACATTCTTCTCTTTGCCCACAGGGAATTTGGGGGGGCTTGAGAACTTCAGGCACTGATGGCCATTGAGCCCTTCATCATCTTCCATGCAGACAGGGTCTCCCTGAGGACTAATCCCTCCTTTATGCCCAAGGTGGTATCTAATGTAACTCTCAACCAGGCCATGGATCTACCCATCTTCATTCCTAACCCTCATAACAAGGGGGGAAAGAATTCTGCATTCACTAGACATGCACAGACTGCTCAGATACTATCTGGACCATACTAAACCCTTCAGGAAAACAGACCAACTACTTGCCAGCTTTGCCCCAGGGGCAGAGGGGAAGACCATTTCCAAATGGATGTCGCACTGTATCCATTTCTGCTACAGACTGCATGGGACCCCCCCCCCCAAGCCTATTCAAACCTATTCCAGTAGGGCAGCCTTCACTTCCACAGCATTCCTCACAGGAGTTCCCACCATGGACATCCTGAAAGCTGCCACCTGAGCTTCCGTCCATACCTTTACCAAACATTACCACCTACCTCTGTTTTCTAAGGCTAGGGCAGGGTTTTCCTATGCAGTCCTGCAGGGCATGCTGACCCAATTCCTAGGTTTCTTACTAATCCTACCACCCCTCTCCTCAGCTTTGGGAATCCTCCCACAGGTGATGACTGCAAAAGTGAAACACGAAGAACACAGCACAGTTGTGTACACTTACCATAAATGTAGATGTTCGAGTGTATTCATAGTTGCACTCCTGGTTTCCCACCCTCCTTCCCCCTTACATCTTCTTTCTTTAGGGAGACGTAAGTTTCTAACGGTGCTTTTAGCCACCAGGACCACTTTACCACATTTTTTTGGGCCTTTGATGGGTTAGGGCAAGAAAAACTGATGTAATGGCCTCGGCTGCCTTCCTTTATAGCACTGACGACCTGACGTTAGGCAGCAAGCAACTGCAGCCAATGCAGAAAAACATTGACTCTGGTATTCAGGCCAGCTGAGGGTTACCACAGCAGGGATAACCCACAGGTAATGACTGCAACATTGAATACACTCAAACATCTACATTTATGGTAGTGTACACAACTGTTCTTTTTTACTTCTTGGGTGTGCTTCTCTTCTCTCATTGTAGGCTGTTTCTGTGGGTTTTTCTTTATTTAGAAGCTGATAGAAGTACTTTTTCCAACTGCCTTTGACATACTGTGGACTGGTGAGCAGGTTGTTGTTGACATCCTTTATGAAGAGTGTCTGTCTTCTTTATCTTTCTGTCTTTGCCTTGTAACCTGATATTTTTTTGTGTCACCTACTGAGTCACTTTCCCGAAGCTGGTAGAGTGCCTCTGATGCCCTATTTGCTATTGCAACTCTTTTCTTAGTTTCTGTGTTAGCCAACCAGTATTCCTTCCTAGCCTGGTCTGTCTTTTCTATCTCCCACTTTTTCCTGCATGCCTTTCTTGTGTTTGCTTTGATTTCTTCTCATTGATGCTGTACCCCAAGGAAGTTAGGAAGGTTTTGACAAAGAGGAGGTCCTTGAGGAGCTTTGCTTTGCAGTCTGCCTGAATGAGGCAGTTGTCCAGATAAGGGTAAATTTGTAGATTTTTTCTGTCTGCAAAAGGCTATGGCTGGGGCTAAGCATTTGGTAAATACCCTGGGAGCAGTACATAAGCCAAAGGGTAGCACAGAGAACTGAAAGTGTTGTAAGCCTGCTCTGAAACGAAGGAATTTCCTGCAGGATTCCCTTATATGGATGTGGAGGAAGGCATCTTTTAGATCTAGGGTAACTAACCACATATTTTTTGTCAGCATACGCAGAAACTGCTGCAAAGTTAGCATTCTGAATTTGGGGACCACCAGGAAGGTGTTCAGAATTGATAGATCCAGGATGGGGCGCCAAATGCCCTCTTTTCTGGAAACAAGGAATAGTCTGGAATAAAAGCCTTTGCCTGTTTGATCTGAGGGGACAGGTTTTACTGCCCCTTGGGATATGAGAGTTTGGACTTGTTTCAGAGCCTCTGCCCACTGAATTGGAGGTAAGTCTAGGTACACTCTTAGAACTGAGAGTTCGTTGAAGGACAATTTGTATCCCTGAAAAATTATCTTTAAGACCCATTGGTCCTTTGTTACAGAAAAGCCAATTTTCCTTGTAGAGGGAGAGTCTTCCTCCTAGTTTTTGGTGAGTGAAAAGAGGGCAAAGGGTGGAGGGGGAGTCACTGAGAGATTTTGCCATAGAGGGATGGCTTAGAACTCCCTGTCTTTGGAGTGGAAGTGGTCTACTGTTTGGCTCTCTGCTGTCCCTGGGATAGGAGTCAGGGAGGTCTGTCCCTGCGGGGCTTAGCTTGCCCCTGTCTGCTAGATGCAGGAAAGGACCAGTGTTTTGAGGGAAAATTCCTGCTGAACCTAGGAGGTTGTACCTGAAGGAAATCTTTTACTGTTTGCATAGATTTTGCTTGGTCTTCCATCTTTTTAAGCACTTGTTCTGTTTTTACTCCAAACAAGCGGTCCTTATTCAAGGGTGCATCAAGTAATTTAGATTTGACATGATCAGAGAGAGGTTGTTCCTTCAACCTTGCATGTCTCCTAATGACAGATCCTGACACTGTTGTCCTGCTTGAGGCTTCTAGGACATCATATCCACAGTGTAATGAGTGTTTAGCCACTTGACAAGTAGAGTGATGTAAATCTTCTAACTCTTTCGAATTGGCACAGTCAGGAAAGGTTGAAAACTTTTGTTGTAATAGTTCCAAAGTGTGTTGTTGATATTTTAACATGTGGAACTGACAGTTGAGTGCTCTGAAAGCTAAGGTTGTAGAGGTGTGTACTTTTTTTTACCGCATCTGTCCAGAGCTCTGGAGTCCTTGTCAGAAGGAATAGAATTCTTTGCAGAACTAGCCTTGGCTCCTTTTGGTCCCTGTGTAATGACCTCCAGGTCTGCAGCAGAATTTCTGTACAGGTATTTGTGAGAATCTGGTACTCTAATACCCGTCAGATTTCTGGGAGCAGGTGGGAGGGCATTAGGAGTTAAGCTGGATTCATGGAAAACATCATCAGCCACCTCTAAGATTGGAGGGATGGCCAAGGTTCTGTGCTGGGGCATGTATAGAAACTCTCTTAGTCTCTTCTTAGACTGAGGGAAGTCCTGGGATTCCCAGTGGAAATGTTCCCTGAGGGTATGAACGGTTTCCCCAAAGGAAAGATCTTCTGGTGGGGAGGCATCAGGAATGAATTCCTCTGCATCTGAATCCTCATAAGAAGTCAGAGGCTGTTGTTTCTCTTCAAAATCTGAATAATCAGATGCCTCAGAATCCTCTTCTGTCAGTATTTCAGGAGAAAGGCCTCTTTTCCTTTTAGAAGGTGTGGCCTGACTACCCCTGATAAGGGTGATAAGATCCTCTGCCATTTTAAGCATTTGAGCTTGGGATGGTGGAGATGGAGTAAAATGCTGGCTAGAGATAGTTTTCCTAGGAGTGGCCTTGCTTCTAGGCCTAAGAGTATCCATCGGTCTGAGAGAAATGGTAGTCGGAGGAAATGATGTAGGTTTTTGTCTAGATTCGGTAGTGCGAAAAACGTCCTCAGAAGCTGGTGCCTGCGTCGCGGCTCTGGACCCAACCAAGGCAGAGACACCAAAGGCTTGGAAGATGAAGAAGACTTCTGTGGCATATCGGACTCCGAAAGGTCTCAGTAGTATCAAATTGGGCATCAGGGGCTGCGAAGGCGCCTCACTGAATTCCGGAGAACTGAAGACCTGCTTAGCGGTAGAGTCGTCGGAAGGCTTAGCCTTGTGTGGTCTGTGTCTATCTTTATCCTTACGTTTTTTTGGAATATCTATGGATGGTTGGCTGACAGACGCCATTTTGGAATGTGAAGACTGAAGACGAAAATACCTGGCTACACTAAGAGTTCTATGACAAATGGTTCTCGTGTTAAAGAGGGCACAGAACTGGCAAAAGTCAACGTCGTGATCTGTGTGTAAACAAGTGACGCAGTATGAATGAGTCTCAGTGTGGTATTTGCTTTCCACATGCGAGACAATTGTTAACTTTTTCGGACATCGGTTAATGCAAGAAAAAAGGATCCCCAGCTGTAATTCAAACTGGCAGCGACTGACCGGCACACCTGTGAACTGCTTCTGCTATGGGCTCCATGGCAAGAAAGACTGATGTAATGGTGTGGGCTGCCTTTCTTTATAGCACTGACGACCTGACGTCAGGCAGCAAGCGATAGCAGCCGACGCAGAAAAACACTGACTCTGGTATTCGGGCCGGCCGAGGGATAACCCACAGGTGATGACTGCAATAGTGAAAATGAAGAACATCAGCACTAAGGAAAATGAATTCAGGGAAAGCAGATCAGGTGAGGTCACAGCAGATATGATAAAGATGCTGGGAAAGATAGCAGAGAAATGGGTCCTGAGGGTACTCATAGCAGTGTAGACAGCAAGGCATATCCTAGATGACTGGAGAATAAGCATACTTGTGCCACCGTACAAGAACAAAGGAGACATCCACAACTGTGGGCAGGACAGATGTATCAAAGTCTTGTCACATTGCATGAAAGTTCTGGAGATGGTGATTGATAAATGGATATGCAGACTGGTAGAAAGTAAGACGGGAGATGAGCAGTTTGGATTCAAATCAGGATCCAGCACAACTGACTCAATGTTTGCAGTGAGATAAATAGTTGTGACAAAGCTAGAGATGAGGAAAGAGTCCAAAGTACAGTTGTGTACACTTACCATGAATGTAGATATTCGAGTGTATTCACTGTTGCAGTCATCACCTGTGGGTTATCCCTGCTGTGGTAGCCCTCGGCCGGCCCGAATACCAGAGTCAATGTTCTTCTATGTCGGCTGCAGTCGCCTGTAGTTGCCTGTAGTCTGATGTCAGGTTGTCAGTGCTATAAAGGACGGCAGCCGGCATCATTACATCAGTTTTTCTTGCTCTAACCCATTACAAGCACAAGGAAATAAGGTAAAGTGGTCCTGCTGGCTAAAAGTTACCAGGGGAAGCTTATGTCCCCCTAGGGGAAGAGGATATAAGGGGGATGGAGGGAGGGAAACCAGGACTGCAACAGTGAATACATTTGAACATCTACATTTATGGTAAGTGTACACAACTGTACTATGTTCTTTGTGTTTCACTGTTGCAGTCATCACCTGTGGGAGGATTCCCAAATCTGAGGAGAGGGGTGGAAGGATAGGTTTGAGCCCTAGGCATGGGTCAACAAGCCCTGCAGAACTGCAGAGGCAAACCCTGCCCTAGACTTAGAAAAAAAGAGGTAGGTGGTAATGCTTTGTAAACATATGGACAGAGGTCCAGGTGGCAGATTCCAAGATGTCCCTGGTGGGGACTCCTCTGAGGAAGGTTGTGGATGTGGAGGCTGCCCTAGTGGAATGGGTACGAATAGACTTAGGGGGGTTTACCATGCAGTCTGTAGCAGAAATGGATACAGTGTGATATCCATTTGAAAATGGTTTGCTTGGAAATGGGCTTCCCCCTCCTCCCCTGGGGCAAAGCTGACAAGCAGCTGGTCTGTTTTTCAGAAGGGTTTAGTACGATTCAGACAGTATCTGAGTTGTCTGTGCATGTCTAGCAAGTGCAGAATTCTTTCCCCCTTGTTTTGAGGATTGGGAAAAAAAGGTGGGTAGGTGTATGGCCTGGTTGATGGTCACATCAGATACCACCTTGGGCATAAAGGAGGGGTTAGTCCTCAGGAAGACCCTGTCTGCATGGAAAATGATGAACGGCTCAACAGCCATGAGTGCCTAACATTCTCAAACTCTTCTGGCTGAGGTGATAGCTAGTAGGAAAGCAGTCTTCAAGGAGAGGTATTTCAATTCTGTTGAAGCAGCAGGTTCGAAATGAGGTAAGGTTAGTTTTTCTAAAACATAATTCAGGCCCAGGCTGGTGTGGGAGGCCTTCTGGGAGGTCTCATATTAGAAGCCCCTCTGAGGAATTGTTTAATCAAAGGATGAGAGAATAGGGATAGGTCTGAATCGTAATGGGATGAAATGGCTGAGGTATAGATTTTTAATAGAAGAGAAGGAGAGGCCACTTTTGAGCAGCTCGGCTAGGTAATCCAAGATAAGAGGGATGGAAGGATAGGAGGTACTGGCCCCTGTGGACTGACTCCAGGAGCAGAATTTTTTCCATTTCCCTGCGTAAGATTTTCTGGTGCTGGGCCTTCTGGCCTCTGTGATAATGTCCAGGACCTGTTTGCTTAACAGAGACTCCTTGTTAGCTTTTAAGGTATAAGCCATGCTGAAAGATTGTGAGTCTGCAAGTCTGGGTGCAGTATCTCCCCCATCACCTGGGTCAAGAGGTCTGAGATCAGGGGAAGCTGCTTGGAGGGGGCTGTAAGGTCAGGCTGCGCAGTAAGAAGTACCAATGCTGTCTGGGCCAATCTGGAGCAATGAGGATGGCCTTTGGTCTCTCCTCCCTTATTTTGATCAGTCCCTTGGGAATAAGAGGCAGAGGAGGGAACACATACACAAAAAGAGATTTTCAGGGGAAGGTCAAGGCATCCACCTTCCACGCTAGGAGTTGATACTCCCTGGTACAGAATTTTTGCAGCTGGTGGTTGAGGTGCGAAGCAATGAGATCCACCTCCAGAGTCCCCCACTCCTAAGTGATTTTCAGAAAGATCTCCCTGTGGAGCTGCCATTCGTGGGAGTCTAGTAAGTTTATGCTTAGGTGGTCTGCCAGGGTGGTGTTGACCCCTGGTAGGTATTGGGCAATTAGGTGCAGGCTCATGGAGGCAGCTGTCAGCCAGAGGTTCATGGCTAGTCTGCACAGAGAGTAGACCTTGGATACACCTGCCTGCTAGATGAGCGTCCAAGTAATGTCTGAGGCGTCAGTGGTGATGGTCTCGCTGGTAGGGCAGAGGATGAAGAGAAGACCCTTGTTCTTGGCACAGGCCTCTGCCCACCACAGAAACTCGGCCCTTATATATGGGATCAGAGGGAGAGAGGTTTCTCGAGACTAAGAGTGCTGGCACCAAAGGTTCTTTAGATACCACTGAAGTTTTCTCACGTGAAGCCTGGCCAGAGGAATTGGAAGGATGCAAGATGCCATGTATCCCAGGGCTTGCAGGAACTTCCTTGCGGTGAAGCGACTTCTGGAAGCCAGCTGGGTAAAGTAGAGAGGCAGGAAGCTCTGCTTTTCTGGGGACAGGAAGGCCATTTGGGATGCTGTGTCTAGCGGAGCTCCCAAGAAAATGATCTTCCTGGTAGGAGTTTGCTTTGATTTCTTCTCGTTGATGGTGAACCCTATGGTAGTTAGTAGGGATTTAACAAAGAGAAGGTCCTGGAGCAGCTTTTCTTTGCACTCTGCCTGAATAAGGCAGTCATCCAGGTAAGGGATAAATCTGTATATTTCTCCGTCTGCAAAATGCTATGGCCGGGGCTAAGCATTTGGTGAATACTCTGGGTGCAGTAGGTAAGCAAAAGGGCAGTGCAGACAACTGAAAGTGTTGTGATCCTGCTCTGTAGCTTATGAATTTCCTGCAGGATTCCCTTATGGGGATGTGGAGGTAGGCATCCTTTACATCTAGGGTCACTAGCCAGGCATTTTTCGTTAGTATAGGCAGCAGCTGCTGCAAAGTTAGTATTTTGAATCTGGGGACCACCAGGGAGGTATTCAGAATGGACAGATCCAGGATGGGGCTCAAAGTGCCCTCTTTTCTGGGAACAAGGAATAGTCTGGAATAAAAGCCTTTGCCTGTTTGATCTGAGGGGACAGGTTCTACTTCCCCCTGGGATATGACAGGTTGGACCTGTTTCAATGCCTCTGCCCACTGATTTGGAGGCAAGTCTGTGTAACCTCTTGGAACTGAGAGTTCGCTGAAAGAGAATTTGTATCCCTGAAAATTGGTCCTTTGTTACAGAAAGCCAATTTTCTTTGAAGAGGGAGAGCCTTTCTCCTAGTTTTTGGTGAGTGAAAGGAGGGCAGATGGAGTCATTGCGAGTTTTTGCCATAGAAAGGTGACTTAGAACTCCCTGCCTTTGGGGCAAAAGTGGTCCATGTTTGCTTCTCTTTTACTGTTTGCATAGATTTTGCTTTGTCTTCCATCTTTTTAAGCACCTCTTCTGCTTTTACTCCAAACAAGCGTTCCTTATCCATCAATACGTTTAGACTTGACATGATCAGGGAGAGGCTGTTCCTTCTGCCATGCATGTCTCCTAATGAAAGATCCTGTCACTGCTGCCCTGCTAGAGGCTTCTAAGATGTCATATCCACAGAGTAAATGAGTGTTTTGACACTTGACAAGCAGAGTGCAGTAAATGTGCTAACTCTTTTGAACTGGCGCAGTCAGAAAAGGTAGAAATCTTTTGTTTTAATAGTTCAAAGTGTGTTGCTGATATTTTAACATATGAAACGGACACCTGAGTGTTCTGACAGCTAAGGTTGCAGAGGTATAAACTTTTTTACCCCTTCTGTCCAGAGCTCTGGAGTCCTTGTCAGAAGGAATAGGATTTTTGGCAGAACTAGTCTTAGCTCTTTTTGGTCCCTGTGTAATGACCTCTGGATCTGCAGCAGAATTTCTGTACAGGTATTTGTGGGAATCCAGTACTCTGTAATACCTGTCAGGTTTACTGGGAGCAGGTGAGAAGGCATCAGGGGCTAAGCTGGATTCATGGAAAACATCATCCACCACTTCTAAAATAGGGGGGATGGCCAGGGGTCTGTGCTGGGGCAGGTCCAGAAACTCTCCAAGTCTCTTCTTAGACTGGGGGAAGCCTGAGATTCCCACTGGAAATGTTCCCTGCGAGTGTGAAGGGTTTCCCCAAAGGAAAGGTCCTCTGGAAGGGAGGCAGAAGGGATGGATTCCTCTGCATCTAATCCTCATAAGTAGTCAGAGGTCACTGTTCCTCTTCAAAATCTGAATAGTCAGATTCCTCAGAATCCTGTTCTGGCATAATTTCTGGAGAAGGGTGCCTTTTCCTCTTAGACGTTGTGGCTAGAATCCCCCGGATAAGGGAGATGAGATCCTCTGCCATTTTAAGCATTTGTGCTTGGGGTGGTGGAGCAGGAGCAAGATGGTGGCTAGAAACAGATTTTCTAGGAGTGGCCTGGCTTCTAGGCCTGAGAGAATCCGTCGGTCTGAGAGAAACAGTAGTCAGATGAGAAGACTTTTTTTGTCTAGATTCGGTAATGCGAAAGGCGTTCTCGGAAGCTGGTGCTGGAGTAGCGGCTCTGGACCCAACCGAGGCAGAGACAGCCAAAGGCTCAGAAGACGAGGAAGATTTCTCCAACAGGGTCTTGGTAGAGGCCTGCGTAGATATTGAATCGGGCATCAGGGTGTGCACGAAAGCGCCTTACTGAATTCCGGAAAACTGACGACCTGCTTAGCGGTAGCATTGTCAGAAGGCTTAGACTTGTGTGGTCTGTCTTTGTCTTTATCTCTGCATTTTTTCAGAATGTACACGGATTGTTGGCTGACAGACGCCATATCGGAATGCAAATATGGAACACAAAAATAACTGTCTACAATAAGAGCTCTACGGCGAATGGTTCACACATTAAAGAGGGCATAGAACCGGCAACAGTGGACGTTGTGGTCTGGGCCTAAACAAGTAACGCAGTGAGAATGGAAGTCTCTGTGTGGGATCTGCTTTCCACAGGCGAGACAATTGTTAACTTTTTCGGACATTGATTAGTGCAAGAAAAAAGTGTCCCCAATGGGGTACTTAGCTTTAGATGTTTTCAGCTGCAATTCAAACTCTTGTAGCGCCCAACCAGCACTCATGCAAACTGCTTCTGCTACAGGCTCCATGTCAAGAAAGACTGATGTAATGATGTCAGCTTCCTTGCTTTATAGCACTGATGACCTCATGTCAGACTACAGGCGACTGCAGCAGATGCAAAAAAAACACTGACTCTGGTATCCGGGCCGGCTGAGGGCTACCACAGCAGGGATAACCGACAGGTGATGACGGCAACAGTGAAACACACAGAACATCTGGGCATTCCTAGACCTGGAGAAAGGATATGACAAGGTCCCAAGAAAGCTGGGGGCAGTACTGTTGTGGTTTGAAGTCTCAGAAACATTAGCAGAATTATTTCAGGCCATGTACAAGGATCCAATGACTCAACTATGAACAGTGTTTGGTTTCACAGAGGGGGTTCCCAGTGGAGTAGGTGTATATCAGGGTTCAGCTCTGAGCCCTCTGTGTTCATACTGGCGATGGACTACATTAACAAACAGGTCAGAGGGGACAGATCAACAAAGTTGCTGTATGCAGATGATGTGGCATTACAGGCAGACTCTAAGCAATAACTTCAGCAAAGGATTGGGGAATAGAATGTAAAACTGAAGGCACGTGGGATGAAACTAAGCACAGATAAGACAGTGGTAATGGCAGCAAATTGGGGAAATCAGAAGAAGCTGAGAATTGAGATAGAAAGGAAGACAATGGGACAGGTTAGCAGCTTCAAGTATCTGGGAGGGATAGCTGAGGAAAAGGGAAGTCTGAATGAAGAGGGGCTGCAGCCAACTGGCACAGAGTGTCAGGTGTAGTGCATGACAGAAAAATGCCAAAGAAGCTGAAAAGTAAGGTGTACAAAACAGTGGTGCGACCAGTACTACTGTATGGTACAGAAACCTGGGCAGTAAAGGTCTGAGTAGGGTAGTAGGATGCACACTGTGGGACAGACAAAGAAATGAGGACATAACAGCAGAAGCCAAAGCATCTCCAAATGCAGAAAAAATCAAAGAGAACAGATTGCAATGGTGCAGGCATGTGCAGAAAAGCAGAAGACAATCTGGTAAAGATGATTTGGGACAGAGAGGGAAAAGGTAACAAAAAACAAGAGCATCCAGCAAAGAGGTGGAGGGACTGTGTGAGAGAAGATCTACAAGAGTCACACATGAGTGTCAAAGAAGCTATGAGGGTAGCACTGAATCAAGACAGATGGCGACAGTTAACAAGACACCCTGACCCCATGTAGAAAAATGGGAAAACGGGGGTTGATGATGACTGTATGATCACTGCTGAAGTAGCCTTATCTATATGGCTAGATTACCCTAACTTACTACATTTGAAAGGTGGAAGGGAAAGTGTCAAGGTGCCCCTGCAGACTGGGCATAGCAAAGCCTTATCTATACCAAGAGAAAAACAAGCTTGCAATGCCTTGTAAAAAAATGTACAGAGAATCAAATTGTTGTTATACCAATGCTTCTAGAATCCAACCCTTTCCAAAAAGCCATAGATGAAGCCAAAGCCCTGATATAGAGGGCCTTCACCCTTCCTGGAATAGTTTTGTTGTGGAGATTATAACAAAAAGGTAATAGCCTGAGACAACCATCTGGAAATAGTCAATTTTCACATGCTGTCCTTTCTTACCTTCATAGGAAATGAACTGATCCAAATGTTTAATTTTGCCAAGACAGTACCCTAGTTGTTTGTGGACATCCAAGGTATGGAGTACCTTTTCTCACTTATTTTTAGGTTTAGAAAAGAAAATGGGGAGATGGATATTTTGGCTTCAAATGAACCTGCAGTTCCTCTCGTACAGAGCAGGATTATTATCACCACAACACATCATCAAGTAGGGTAAAACTAACCTGTCTCATGACAGTTTAAACCGAGCTCACCTCCCCTATTAGTGGGTGAAAGTATAGTTGTGTAAAATCTTATCATAACTTTAGCTGTTTTTCTCTTCTAAACACATCCAAAGAAAGAACAAGAAACAGGGGGAAGGTGGGAGGGATGGAATACTGCAACATGATAGAAAAGCACATCTATTGTTATGGTAAGATTTTACACAATTTTCCATTCCCACCTAAACTACTCCCTCTCCTCTTCCCCTTCCCCTTTCAGCTCTCACTCCTTACCACAACTGCTCATTTCAGGTCTTTATGATATTCGACCAACTTTGAATTTCTCTCTGATGGCAATTGTTAGAAAGAATCTAACTTTTTATATTATATTTTATATACTTAATATGTACCTTTGCCATTTAAACCCTCAATATTATTCTTGTATTCCAACATGTTCATTTGTAAGTTGTACTCTGCCTTTCCTGTGTATATACACTTGTATGTTAATATTGTATGATGCTTTGTTTTTGTATTTTGTTTATCTGTGGAGATTTTCTCCTCAGGTCTCCACTGAAAAAGGGCTCTGCAGCCCATTCAGACAAACCCAGTTAACAAATGTCAAATAAATAAATTATTCTATAGGTTCATAGGTAGGTACTAGGCTATCTGCCCAAAGGCATTTATAAGCCTAGCCAGAATGTGTTGGCTTTCGTCGCCCCTACATTAGTTCCCTGTGCAGAGCCACTGAAGTGATCCCCGGGGTAAACTTTCTGTTTCCCATTCACTCGTCGAGGTTTCTTTTGAAGAGTATTAGCGAGGAGCTCTGCCTAATGTAGACTGGAATCATGTTCCAAAGCATGGGAAGTCTCTAGGACAGGAATCTATCCCTCCAGCACGTCCTATTTATTGTTGTGGTGAGGTTTAGATGCTTAGAGCGTGTCTCTCGAGAGGATAAGGTTTTCTTTAGGTGGAGCATGTCCATCAATTCTGGGTTGGACATGGCCTTGTATGTAAGGCAGAGATCACTTCTGAGTAGGCGGTATGCAACCGAGTACAGCTGGAGTTCCTTCAGTCGAGCTGCATAGGGCATCTGTTTGAGGCCAGTGATCCTCTTGGTGAGGTACTTCTGTGGTCTTTCCAGCTGTTGCAGGTGTCTGGTAAGGTACATCCCAAATGGGGCGCTGTACTCTACGATGCGTCTGATGAGTGATGAGTAGAGGGGCACGACGACCTCTTTTGATCTGGATGCGAACCCTTTTGTGATTAAGTGGGCCACATACAAGGAATTTCTAACCACTTTGGCAATGTGATTATTTTAGGTGAGAATACTATCTACTTTGGTCTCCACATCCCTTATTATGTCTTCTGTATTTAGGGGACTACCACCTATGTGGTAGTTTGTGGGTACTTTGTTTTTTCCAAATGGGATGACTATACACTTTTTGGCATTTAGCTTGAGGCCATGATTTTTACACCAGGTATCTGTCTTAGTGAGACCCTTTTGGAGGATGTCTGTGTCAGCCGGAGAGTCAGTTATAGCCCCTACTTTGCAGTCGTCTGCAAACTTGGTCAGCCATAGTCCTCCTGTGCTTGCCTGTACAACAGTAGCTGCTGTAAAGTCAGCATTTTGAATTTTGGAATGTCCAGGTACGTGTTCAAAATCAATGTCCAGTATTGGACGCCATGCATTGTCTTTTCTGGGTACCAGGAACAGCCTTGAATAAAAACCTTGTCCTTTTTCCTGCTCTGGTACTGGTTAACAACCCCCCCCCCCCATCTCCATGAGGGACGTAAACTTGTTTCTGAGCCTCTGCCCATTGATTTTGTGGCAGATCTGGCCAACCGTTTGGAACTGGCAAATTATGGAAATTAAATCTGTACCCCTGGAATACTATGTTTAATACCCACTTGTCCTGGGTAATTAACTGCCAGTTTTGAGCATGAAGTGCTAATTTCCCCCCCAAGGGGGCTGCCAAGAGATAAGTGCTTGGTGAAAGTAGAGGGAAGTCATTGAGACTGCTTACTGTAGGGTTGTGCTTTATTTTCTCCAGATTTGGAGGTGGAGGCACCCCATTGCTTTGACCTGTAAGAACCCTGTGATTGGTATCTAGAGCCTTTTGAGCACCTGGATTTGCTTTGAGAGGCTCTGTTGGACACAGGAAAGGACCATTTATTAGTAGGCCAGTGCCTACTGAACCTGGGTGGCTGCACTTGTAAGAAATCTTTTACAGTTTGCATAGATTTAGCTTTGTCTTCCATTTTCTTTAAAACCTCTTCTGCCTTATTACCAAACAGAGTATCATGCTGTAAAGGGGCATCCAACAATTTAGCTTTAACATGATCAGGCAGACTTTGCTCCTTGAGCCAGGCATGCCTTCTAATCACAGACCCAGAAACTGTGGCCCTGCAAGAGGCCTCCAAGGAATCAAAATCACATTGCAAAGTATGCTTTCCAACATGTTCTGCTGCATGCAATAATTCCTGTAATTCTTTATTTTCCACACAATCAGAAATCAACATCATTTTCTGTTTCAATAAGCCCATAATATGCTGTTGATATTTAAGCATATGAAACTGGCAGTTTAAGGCCCTAATTGCCAAGGTTGCAGACGTATAAACCTTCTTCCCCCATCTATCCAGCACCCTGGAATCTCTATCAGAGGGGGTAGGATTTTTGGCTGTAAAGGCCTTTATATCTTTGGGACCCTGTGATATAGTCTCAGGATCAGCAGCAGGATTTTTGAATAGAAATTTGTGGGAGGCAGGAACCATGTAATATCTGTCTGGCTTACTAGGGGCCGGAGGTAGGGAATCAGGAGCCATGCTTGATTCTGGAAACACATCATCAACAATGTCTAATACAGGAGGTATGGCCAAAGGCCTATGCTGAGGAAGGAGAAGGAAATCCCTTTTGGATTCAGAGAAATCCTGACTCTCCCAATAAATCCTGACTCTCCCAATAAAAATGTTCCCTTAGAGTATGCAAGGTTTCACCAAAAGAATAATCCTCACGAGGAGATGCAGATGGGATGGATTCTTCTGCATCTGAATCATCATAGGGAGGAATAGAAAATTCCTGACCAGAAGAGGAATCAGAAAAAATGGAAACCTGATCTGAAGATTCATAATCAGTGTCTTGACTAGGCCTCTTAGTGTGTGTGTGTGTGTGTGTGTGTGTGTGTGTGTGTGTGTGTGTGTGTGTGTGTGTGTATGTGTGTGTGTGTGTGTGTGTGTATGTGTGGGGGGGTTGGGTACCCCTGATCAAGATAATTAAGTCCTTAGCCATTTTGATAATCTGTTTTTTAGGCATAGGGGCCTGAGTACGTGGCTCATGCGTCAGTTTTTTAGACTTAGAAACTGTTTTCGATCTTGTTTTTGAAGTTGGCGTCGGTTTTATGTAAAGATGTTGAGGTCTGAAAACACCCTCAGAAGTCGGTGCCTGCTCAGCGGCTGCGGACCCATCCAAGGAAAAGACATCCACGGGTTCAATACTCTGAGAATCTCGCGGCATACCAGACTCCGCTTGGGTCTCAGTAGAGGTCTGCGACTCAAAAGTAGCGGGTATCAGGGGCTGCAAAAGCACCTCACTGAGTACCGGCAAACCGACGACTGGCTTAGGAGAAGCTTCATCGTCGGTTTTGGACCTTGACGGTCTGTCTCTGTCTTTTTCTTTGCATTTTTTGTGAACTCCAGTAGTTGGATTGCTAACCGATGACATTTCAGGGTAATTAAATCTGGATCCAAAATATTTTGAAGCAAAAATATACCCACGCTTAATAGTGCGTTGGTTAAATCTAGCACAAAACCGACAGCAAGGCACGTTATGATCTGGGCCTAGGCAAGGAATACAGTACAAATGAAAATCCTTATGAGGTATTTGCTTCCCACAAGTAATGCAATTATTAACTTTTACTGACATCGGTGAGGAGCAAGAAAAAGTTTCCCCAACGGGGTACTTAGCTTTAGTTGAAGACTTTGGTTCTGAAACTCGAATGTGAAAATTTCAGGAGTCGGCCAACAGGCACTTGCAAACTACTTCTGCTTCGGGCATTGCACAGCAAGAAAGATCGAATAAAATGGCGTCGGCTGCATGTTTTATACCCCTGATGACCTGACGTCATGGAAGAGGAGACAGCAACTGACACAGGACCCAAGACTTTTTTATGCAGGCCGACTGAGGTCAACCTGCCAGCAGATTACCCAAATGTAATGACTGCAACAGTGAAACTCGAAGAACATCTGGATCTGTGCTAAGAAGGCATGTTTGGCTCAAGCAGCAAACTCGGCTAAAGCAAAATTGTTAGATGCTCCTTTACAACAGGACCATCTCTTTGGTAATAAGGCTGAAGAAGTGTTAAAAAAGATGGAAGATAAAGTTAATCTATGTAAATTGTGAAAGATTTCTTACAAGTGCAACCTCCAAGATTTAGTATGCACTGGTCTACTAAGAACTGGTCCATTCCAGTCCCCTCGAGAGCTGCTCAAGTCAAATCAAGACATTCCAAAGGCTCCAGGTTTCGGTCACAAGGAACTTTTAGAACAAAACAATGGGGTGCCTCCACCTCCAAATCTGGAAGCAACAAGGCACCTCCCTATGGTAAACAGTCGCAATGACTTCCCTCTACAATAACAAGCACTTATCTCTTAGCCGCCCCTTTGGGGGGAAAACTAGCACTTCATGTATGAAACTGGCAACTTATTACCCAAGACAAATGGGTTTTAAATACAGTATCCCAAGGATACAGATTTCACTTTCACACATTGCCAATCCCAAACGGATGGCCAGATCTGCCCCCAAATCAGTGGGCAGAGACCCAGAAACAAGTTCTGTCCCTCATGAACATGGGGGCTATTCAACCAGTACCAGAAGAGGAAAAGGGACAAGGTTTCTATTCCAGACTTTTCCTGGTACCCAGAAAAGACAAATCATGGCGTCCAATTCTGGACTTATCCACTCTAAACATATTTCTGGACATTCCAAAATTCAAGATGCTGACTCTTCAACAGTTACTACCTCTGCTAGGCAAAGATGCCTGGCTGGTAACTCTAGACTTAAAATAGGCTTACCTGCATATCCCAATCAGGGAATCTTGGAGAAGATTCCTCCGCTTCAAAGCAGGCTACTTGCATTACCAGTTCTCTGCACTGCCCTTTGGCTTATCTACTGCACCCAGGGTCTTCACAAAGTGCCTGGCACCAGTAATTGCATTTTGCAGGCAAAGAAATATTCAAACATATCCATACCTGGATGACTGTCTAATTCAGGCAGAAAGCATCTGGTGTTTATAAAAATGGTTCTAACTTGTCTAGGGTACACCATAAACGAAAATAAATCACAACTGGTACCCTCTCAAAAAATTACATTCCTGGGTGCAAGCTTGAATACAACTGCCCAGATGACTTACCTTATGCCAGAAAAGCAAATTCAATTGATGACTTACTTCAAACAGGTGGCCACAAAAACACAGCTATCTGCAAGTCAAATTCTGCAGGCCTTGAGATTCATTGCCTCCTGCAATCTTCTAATTCCATATGCAAGACTGCATATGAGGAAACTTCAGTGGTACTTAAAAAGTTTATGGAGTCAACATTGTCACAGCCTGGAAACAATGATTGCTATTATACCTTGCCTGCAACTAGAGTTCCTATGGTGGGCAGAGGTCTGCCACCAAAACAAGGGACTGCCATTCACTCCACCCCCTGCCGCCCAAACCCTAACAACAGCCGCATCAGACTATGCTTGGGAGGCTCATCTGGCAGGGAAGTGCATTCAGGGCAAATGGACCTACATATCAATCAGAAAGAGATGCTAGCGGTACAGAATGCTCTGACAGCCTTCAAGGACTACCTTCATCCAGGGCAACTAATGATAAAGACATACAACACCACAGTTATGTGGTACATAGACAAGCAGGGGGGTACACATTCCTACCCCCTTTGCAGACTAGCCATGGCATTATGGAACATGGCCTTGACATATCAGATACAACTACAAGCTCAATTCATGCCAGGAAAGCTAAATACTCTGGCAGACAAACTAAGCAGAAATCTTATGGACACACACGAATGGAAATTGGAACCACAAGTTTTCAACATGTTGACAAGCAAATGGGGGAACCCAGACATAGATCTTTTTGCCTCACCCCAGAACTATCAGTTGGACAAATTCTACACAAGAATTCATCACAAAAAAGCTTGGAAAGTGGATGCTCTATCATTCAGCTGGAAAAACCTATCAGTCTATGCCTTTCCCCCTCTGCCACTGCTCTCCAAAGTTCTAGTAAAAGTCAAACAGGACAAACCAAAAATTATTCTGATTGCTCCAGACTGGCCTCGCCAACACTAGTACCCACTCCTGCGCAATGTGTCACACCTTCCTCCGTGGCACCTGCCTCAGACACCTTACCTACTGTCTCAGCAGAACTATCAATTTCTGCACACTCAGCTCCAAACACTGAATCTTGCAGTGTGGCTAATCAACTAATTTCACCCTTGGCATCCCTCAGCAAACCAGTAATGGATGTCATTTTGGAGGCTAGAAGGCCTAGTACTAGAAAATCTTATGCTGACAAATGGAAAAGATTCTGTGCCTGGAACCAACCACAAGGAATAAGCACAGCAATGCCCAATATTCCTCAGATTCTACAATACTTAACTGAGATGCTTCACAAGGGCCTATCTTTTTCTTCCATAAAAATCCATGCCTCTGCCATTTCAGCTCATTACAACACAGAGCCTCCCCTCTTCTCTCATCCTCTGCTAAAGCAGTATCTCACAGGGGCCAAAAATTTAAGACCTTCCAGGAGAGCATCAACTCCTGCATGGGACCTCAATTTTGATTTGGAAAAACTCACTCTCCCTCTTTTTGAGCCAGCTGCTACTGCAGACCTAAAATTTCTCTCAGGGAAAACAGCTTTCCTTTCAGCAGTCACTTTAGCTAGAGGGATTTCAGAATTACAGGCTCTTATGACAGTGGAGTCTTTCATTATTTTTTATCCGGACAGGGTGGCTCTCAGGACCAATCCTTCTTTCATGCCTAAGATGGTATCCAGTGTGGCTCTTAATCAGACCATTCATCTGCCAACTTTCTTCCCCAATCCACAGAACAAGGGTGAGCGGATTCTGCATTCATTGGATGTACACAGACAACTCAGATTCTACTTAAATCGGATGAAATCTCTAAGAAAATCTGAGCAACTACTGGTGGCTTTTGCTGCAGGGGCAGAGGGAAAAGCTACTTCAAAGCAGACTATTTCCAAATGGATAAGCCATTGCATTTGTTTCTGCTACATGCACCATGGTAAACCTATCCCCAAGGGGATCAGGTCTCATTCCACCAGGGCTGCATCTACTTCTGCAGCCTTTCTCACAGGGGTTCCTACCAGAGACATTCTAGAAGCTGCTACCTGGAGTTCGGTTCATACGTTTACCAAACATTACCATTTACCTCTCTTCTCTAAATCTAGAGCTGGGTTTGCCACTGCTGTCCTGCAGGGCCTTATAGCTGCTCCTAATGCTGTATAAATCCATCCTCCCAACCATAGCTTTGGGATTCTACCCAAATGTAATGACTGCAACAGTGAAACACAAAGAACATAGTACAGTTGTGTACACTTACCATAAATGTAGATGTTCAAGTGTATTCACTGTTGCAGTCCTGGTTACCCACCCTCCAGCCCCCTGTTTTTTCTCTTGCTATACCTCTCCTTTCTTTTACTATGCTTAAAAGCCTTTTTGGGTGCATTTGCTCTTGTTTGGAGGTATATTTTATGGGCTTTAAATTATATACTTACATATATATATATATATATATATATATATATATATATATATATATTTATTTTGCTCCCCATTTGGGGGACACCTGACATCTGGGGCAAGAAAAACTGATGTAATGGCATCGGCTGCATGTTTTATACCCCTGATGACCTGACGTCATGGAAGAAGGGATAGCAACTGACGCAAGACCCAAGACTGATGGCAACCTGCCAGCAGATTACCCAAATGCAATGACTGCAACAGTGAATACACTTGAATATCTACATTTATGGTAAGTGTACACAACTGTGCTTTACTAGTATGTTGAGTATGTTATTTTGCCTTAAGGGCTGTAATTGCATGGCACACTGGTTTATGTGTTTCATGGTTTCTGTTGGGGGGGTGGAGGTTGTTTGGATGCTTGCTTTGGAGGTCTCTTTTGGATTTGCAGATTTTTATTTAGAGCCTCTGAGTATGTTTTCATGTATTTATGCGTGTTTTTTGCCAGTGCTGGTTTAATGGGTCTATGTGAGACTGGTGGTGTGATGTAAGTATTTCCCTTCTCCTCTTGACTGTCTGATCCAGCCTTGGGTTGAGAGAGCTTAACCTCCAGTTTTGGCTGTATAATTGCATTTCTTGCATGTATTAGTGTTTGGTGGTAGGAGGAGAGGGTTTTCTGTGTACATGAGGCAGTTGCAACATTGCCTCAAAATGCCCAGATTCACCAGATGGATTGGAGAGTACACCTGAAACTGTCCTTGGACATGCCTGGATAGGTACAGTAAACTGTTTTACTGGATGGCTGTTAAGGTCGAATAGAGAGCCTTGTCCTTCTGTACAGTACAGGAGGGTCTAGTGCTAGGGTTTATAAGTGCTTGCTATAAGTTGTGAGCAAGTGCCGGGCTGAGAAATGAATGGCTTGAGTGCTTAAGTTGAAAGTTTGTCTAGTTCCAAGGGAAAAATTGAAGAGGAGACTTTGTGGAGCCGGGAATAATTTTACGCTAGCTAACCAGCACTGCCCGGCACGCAAAACCAAGCAAATGTGGTATTTACAGCAGGGAAATGAAAGAGACAGAAATTACCCCAAAATGGCCAATAAACTACTAATTTCTGGGCTGAAACCACTCCTCCAGGGACAGATAGGCTGCTCAAAGCTCCCCTCTCTCACAGATGAACAGAGAAACTTCCTTCTATCCAAGTAAGGTATGGGCAAACACAGACATTTGTAACACAGCCTTGAATTCAGCACTAACCTGAAAACTGGACTATACTAGCTTAGAAAGGCGGGAAACGTGTGTATATATGTATATATATATATATATATATATATATATATATATATATATATATATATATATATATATATATATATATTTCAAAAAATAAAGCAGATACAATAAAAAAAACACTTTAAATGTTCTTCTATTCCTGTGTTGCAGTATTTATTACATAAGGAACAGCAAGATAGCTCAAGAAGAAGAAAGGGAGGAGGAAGGACCAGAGGTGGTCATTACACAGCCATGGAGAATAGCTCTAGCAAAACCTGTTCTAGACCTGGAAATGCCATCCAACTTATAATGTTCAGTAAACGTATGCACAGAAGTCCAAGTGGCTGCTTCTAAAATGGAGGCGGTATCCAAACCTTTGAAAAAAGCACCAGAGGGTGCTACAGCCCTAGTAGAGTGAGCCTTAACGAGAGAAGAAAGACTCTTACCATGATAAACATAAAAGAAAATTACTTTAGAAATCCAAGTAGAAATAGTCTGCTTGGAAGCAGGCTTTCTCAGAGCTTTGGGATGAAGAGACCAAAGGCTGATCAGATTTCCCGACAGCTTTAGTTATCCAAGTAAAATCTGAAAAAAGAAGAAACGCTGTTCCAAAGCCACAAAATGGAATTTTAATAAACCAAAATGTAAGCACTTTAATTTCCAATGTTAGAGAAGCATCATCAGACAATCAGAGACAATACCTCACATCCTTTAAATACTATTAAATGCTAACCCTCACTTCCTTAAGAGGGTGGTGCCCAAGTGCAAAGCATATTGTGCAACATTTTATGCAACATCTCACTTCCTAAGGAAGGTGGCGGCAAAATACAAAACATTTTATGCAACATAGACTTCATACTAAATAAAATCCTAATGCATGCAGTTATCCTAAAATATTAAAAACCAAGAATCAAAAAATGTATATACATACATAAATATGGATGCCAATAATAACATTACATTAGTTAAATATATATATATACTGAAAAAGTACATATTATTTAGTAAATAATAAAGATCAAACATTACCCGCTTTTAACTTTAAAATGGTTTAGACTGATACGCACTTATTAAGACCTGGGGGGGGGGGGTTTAAATGGACTTGCCAATACATTTCCCTTTTCTCCACTAAGGTCTCCCAGTCAACCCCTCTATCTAGTACACCCACCTTTTCCAAAATAACAAATACAAATTTCTTATAACCAGTACACACAGTGGAATGTTTATAATATGCATTGCTTGTATTTTTGCTCTTAATAGCATAAAAGTGCTGGTAAATTCTCATACATAAGGGGCCATTAGTTTTGCCAATATAAAAAGCAGACAATGCAGGTATATCTTGGAAGTTAGTCGTTTCCTTGTTCATGGTTGCCCCTACTTGCTTAGTGCTAAAGGTAAATATGATTGTAATACTAAGGGAGTGGTTTATATTAGTTTTTGAGCCACTTGTTCTCCTTTTTATAGGTGGGAAAGTGCCAATGTCTCAGTTTTATTTCATTACTTTGCATTTTTTATTTATTATTGGAGCATGATCTAAAATAGTTATTGGGAGTGTTTCAAGACCTTCAATTAAATGCACACATTCCTGTGAGATATAAATTCCATCTAGCCTATCCCAGTTTTTGCATCCTCAACAATAATATGTAAATTCACTCCGAACTCCTAGTACTAAATTCACACCTTCCGTGCCAAATATTTTTATAAAGTTCTTCAAAAATGTACCCTTCCTTTGTTATATTTTCCCTTCTAGGCCCTCCAGACATATCTTAACTTTTGGAAACCAAATTCCAGTCTCCACCTATAAGTAATATGCCTTGCTGAAAGCTGATTATTTCTCCCAGAATTTTCTTAAGCTCCACTATAGCAGTTTTAAGTGGAATGTAAATGTATAACAGTGTAATCCTCATCCCTTCCAGTAGCCCCTTAGTACTATATATCTTCCATTATTATATTTTTCCTCTTCCATCACTATTGCAGCTCCTCTTGCAATTAATACAAGTACTCCTATTTTCCTTTGCACCAGATATTCCACTGAATAACCATCCTGAAAAACTTTCTTTATCAAATAAACATCTTTCTCCTGTAGCACTATTTGCACTATACGTTTTTAATATAGTTCACTACTTTTTCTTTTTATGTTTATCTGTAAGACCATTCAGACTGAAAGACATTACAAAAATCACCATTTTCTTATATAGTTGTTATTAACACCTTGTCGCCTTCACAGCAAGACGTTGTCCCGTTCGATTCTCAGCTAGAGTGTCTTCTGTGTGGAGGCATGTGTGAATGAGTGTGCCTTCGTTGAAGGTTGTGCATCAGGGCTGGTAACTCGGCACGTAAAAATCCACTACCAAACATTAGTGGACCGGAGTTCTGCTGTGGCGACCCCTTACCGGGATAAGCCGAAAGACACAACAACATTAACACCTTTTATGTACAACTGCTTTTTTGTTAAATGTCTAGTTTCAACTTTTATATTACATGCATATACTGTTCAGCAGATTGGTCTTTTATATAGTTGTTTCTTGTCATATCCATTTGAGCTTATGCGCATCTTACATAACTTTGTTTTTTTTTTTTTTTGTTTTTTTTTTGAAAGCCCTCAAACGGAACAACCAATCCCCCCAAAAAAACTATTAAATTAATAACACACAAAAGTATGTACATCTTCAAATATTGAAGTTTATGCTTCCTAATAAGAAGAAGAGTTCTAAGTTGATAGCCACACGCTAGTGTTAACCAAAAAGAATGGTTAGTCATGCTAAGTCTCATGCACAGCCTGTGCTACTAATGCTATTTGATTTTGTGTATCTTTATAGCTATCCCAGCTGAGAAAACATTTGAATGCTTCCAGTGAACAGTTTCTCCAAGCAATTTCTCTTTATCAAATTGTCTTCTAGTGACATGCAAACCAGAGACAAAACTGTTAAGGGCACCTTGTTTACCAGAAAAAAGCCTTATAATACTCAATATTATTTTTAATTTACATGCTTTCTAATACACTTGTTACTGGATAACGCCTAGGGTCTTAACCCAGTAATTTCCCTATGCAAGCATGTGAAAAAGCACACTGATTTTTCTTTTGTCATACTCTCTTAAACAAACCTTTCCTCTCTCTCAATTTTTAGATCGCAGTCTCAACATTTCTTAAAACTGAACAAAAAAAAGACATAATGGAGAAAAAAAAAAAAAAAACAAAAGAGCAAAAGCACCTGTTTATATTAGTATCCCCACTGCTTTTCAGAAAAAAATACTGAGAAAACTTTACTTCAAGTTTAATTGGTTTTGTCTTATCTTTAAAGCCCTCCAAGCTGGGAAAACCCCTGATTGCTTTCAGAGAACATTATGTCCTAGCCAATATCTCTTTTTTTCTTTTCCGTCAGCCAATCCCCTTCCACCAGACTGTCTCCAGTTTCATTTTATTAGACTGTCTCCATGGAGACATGAGAACCAGATGGCCAGTTTCTCTTCATCAAATTATTTCCATGGAAACATGAAAACTAGCTGCAGAATTGCTACTAAGATTACATGCACTTTCTAGAAAAAAAACTCAAAATATTCAATATTCTTTTTCATTTACTTGCTCTCTCTTAAAACTAATCAATCTAAGGTCCTTAATACAGTCATTTCCTCATGCAAAAATGAAAAACAACACATTAATTTTAACTCTGCATTTTTAAGCAGGCTTTTTTCCTACATTGCCTATTGTGATGCCTGTGCACTGGCCCAGCAGTCAAGGAGCCTCAATCCTCACCACTAACAGTAGTGAGGGGCGTCCACATTGGGAAGGATAACAAATACATAATAAAGTACATATCAAAGGGTGTCCAACTATTACAGTGCAATATTATTATCCAAATGGTAGGTGTGACAAACAGCAAGGCTTATGTGGAGTGGCTTGGACAGTATCACTATATACATGCAATGTACTCTAGAGCTTAAATTATCGCTAGATAAAACAGCCACAATTGAAAGGTTTGAAAATATTTAATAATAAATAAATAACACAAGACAATACTTACTACACAGTGCTAGTCAAGAGTTCAGAGATCACAGAGAAATGCTTAAAATAATACAGAAGAAAAGTTCTGACACCAATACAGAAAACAGCTAGATTAGCCTTACTATTTCCTATCTATATCTATGAGCGAACACAGTTCTAAAATAAACTTGCATATAGAACAAGGCAGTGCTGGTGATGTTGTCAGTTTTGAAAACAAATGCAAAATGCTCTGATTCTGTCTCTCTCTGTCCTTAAATTGACAACACAGTACCACTGACTCATTTCAGATTACATCATTATTCTCAAAACTCAGAGTGTAACAGCCCTTTGAATCTTGCAGCTGGTGAGGAAGCCAGAGCAATAAAATACATTGTACATGTAAATTCTAGCCATTAACTCTGGTCTCAAAACAAGTTCAATATTTACCACAGTTTTCTTACATTTAAGAGAGCAAGATTGTGGCTCATATAAAGACGTTATGCACCTCCTATAACGTTCCATGTTAGTTGTCTTCATCTCGCCTTCTTTCTTGCTTGTTGGGATCGAAGGCCGATTCTCGACTCTGACTCGGCCATCTTCTATAGCTCGAGAGCTGTTTACTGGTTCGAGGCTACCCCTTATCCCATGATGCCTAGCGCTAGCTACCCAGATCTCATTTGAAATAGCTAACCCCAGCCATAACTATGTAAAGAAACCCTTCCAAACAGAGGGTTAAACCAACCTGTTATAATCTCTAAGTCAGTAGAGGAAACAAACCAGAGAACACTCAGCCAGTGAAACTTGAACTCCTCTCGGTCCAATAGGGCAGGGGGATGGGGGGGGGAACGCAAGAAAGAAGGTGAGATGAAGACAACTAACATAGAACATTATGGTAGGTACATAACTTCTTTAAGTTAAGTTGTCTATCTCGCCTTCATTTCTTGCTTGTTGGGACAGCGTCCCTAGCACCTACAATCCTGGCTGGCTCATTGGAACAGACTCTTCAGAACAGTGGAACCAAAGTTAGCTCTACTCCTGGAGACCATGTCTAACTTGTAATGAGAAATAAAGGTATGAGGAGTTGCCCACGTGGCAGCGGCACAGATAGAGTCCATGGGCAACCTAGACTGGAAGGCTACAGAGGTGGCCAAAGCCCTAGTAGAATGACCTCTCGGTTTAGTAGACAACTTTTTGTTTCTTAGTTGATAGATGAAGGTAATAATATGAGACAACCACCTGGACAAGGTCACTTTGGAAACTGGAAGGCCCTGTTTACCCCTAGCATAGGAAAGGAAAAGTTGGTCTGACTTTCTTATATCCTTCATTCTATGCAGGTAAAAACGCAATTGTCTATGAACATCCAAAAGGTGTAATTTGTATTCTGCCTTATTGGTGTGGTTTGGGAAAAACACAGGAAGATCTATAGCTTGGTTTAGATTATTTTCTGAGCAGACTTTTGGAAGGAAGGAGGGAGGGATTAGTTCTCAGAGCTACCCTGTCCTTATGATAAACTAAGTACGGAGGACGAACAATTAGTGCCTGAAGTTCTGAAACCCATCTGGCTGAGGTAATAGCTACCAGAAAGAGAGTTTTCCAAGATAGAAACTTAATGGAGCAGGATGCTGTCGGTTCAAAAGGGGGCATAATCAAGGAGGTTAGTACCAAATTAAGGTCCCAAGGAGGAGAGGGATCTCTCACTGGGGGGCCTAAGGAGAGTGGTCCCTCTGAGGAAGGCCTTACACAGCTTATGAGACATAATGTTTAGATTAGAGAACCCAACATGAAAGTTAGAGATGGCCACTAGTTGAACCCTGATTGTGGCAGAAGCGGACCCAGCATGAAAAAGCTCTGTTAGGAACTCCAAGATTTCGTGAACTGGGGCTGAAAAGGGATCTATGTTCCTAGCCTCTGCCCAACAAGAGAAAAGTTTCCATTTGCTAGCATAAGTCTTCCTAGTAGCAGATTTGTGAGAGGAGACAATAATCTCATGCACAGCCGGGGAAATGCTAGGAAGCCTGGCTAGGGTTGGAATTGGATTAACCAAGCTGTGAGCTGGAGTGTTTGGAGGGATTGATGCAGCTCTCCTGATTGATGAATCAGCAGGTCTAGAATAAGATCCAGAGTCCAGGGCTGCTCGAGGAGGTAACGGTGCAGGAACGGAAACCATATCTGTCGGAGGCAATGAGGATCATTTTGCAACCCAATGGAATAGCTTTCTGTATGAGCTTGGGTATAAGAGGGAACGGCGGGAAGGCATAAAGAAGTCCCTGAGGCCAATCGTGGACTAGAGCGTCTCTGGGAGGGTGACCAGGAAGCGGTAAAAGGGAGAAGTAGTTGCTGCATTTGCTGTTGAAGGGGGTGGCAAAAAGATTGCAGCAAAGCTGTCCCCATTTGCGGAAGATCAGATCCACAACTACCTGATTCAGAGACCACTCGTGAGGCATGAGAATAGCTCTGCTGAGCCTGTCCGCTATGACATTGGACTTCCTAGGGATGTGCGTCGCAATCAGAAATCGTTGGGAGGAAATCACCCACTGCCAGAGTCTGAGTGCTTCTTGACATAGGGGGTAAGACCTGGTTCCGCCCTGCTTGTTGATGTACCACACTACTGACATGTTGTCCGTTTGAATTGCAATGGTCCCGGAAGGGCAAGAGTCCTGAAGGGCTTGCAACGCTAGGAGCACGGCTCTCATCTCCAAGACATTTATGTGCAGATGGTACTCGTGAGGCTGCCAAGTGCCTTGGACTGTCCTGCTTATTTTTGCTCTCCTGCAGAACTTTTGGGCTGAATGCATGGCATACAGAACAAGAGTCCTGCAGATGCACTACACCTAAGCAATAGACGCAAGAAGTGTGCCCATCTGTCAGAGACATTTTCTGACAGCATGAGTCACACTTCTTGAATCCAGACACCTTGGATTCTTTAGACATATCCCAACTAGAAGACACTACACCTACACTGAATTGTTTTTGGCCAAAAGGCCGAACAGCAAAAACTAAACCAGACACTAACCACAACAAAACAAACACACAGTATACTACAGCTAAAGATAGTTTTTTTTTTTTTTTTTTTTTTTTTAAGAACTAGGAGCCTCTAATTTAAACGGCTACCTGAGAGACAGAAGGAAGAAAAAGCTTAAACTAAAAACACTACCTACAAAAGGGAAGGGGGGGAGAACACTCTAATTTAAATGAGTTCTAAGGGGAAACTATAAATATACTAAACTACAACAAAACTAGTTAGCAACTATATTTTCAACAATAAACAATCAGAAAAAACCCTAATCTGACAGAAAAAAATAGTTCAATAAAACTTATACGAGCCTGAGCCAGTAACAACAAACCTCGCAGCTGAAGTGGCAAACGAGATCTGGGTAGCTAGCACTAGGCATCATGGGATAAGGGGTAGCCTCGAGCCAGTAAACAGCTCTCGAGCTATAGAAGATGGCCGAGTCAGAGCCGAGGATCGGCTCCGATCCCAACAAGCAAGAAATGAAGGTGAGATAGACAACTTATCATTAATATTTACAAATGACAGAATTTTCTACAAAATCCTATCTCGCTAGGCTGGCAGCCTTCACATATCCCGCTCCTCCCCCCAGATAACTCAAGCTAGTTTTTCAAGTGATCCTTGAGAAATGTTGCTTGACAGGGTTAGGTCTATCTGAGTATACCTTACCCCATTCCCTGTCTTGACAGCCCATCTGCATTGGCATTGCTAATCCCACTGTGGTGCTGCACTGACCTATCATATGCTTGCAACCCTAGGCTCCATCTTAGCAACTTGTCATTTTGTTGGCTGGCTCTGTGTAACCATGTTAGGGGATTGTGGTCTGTAACTACAGTGAATTACCTTCCATACAGATAAGGCTGAAGTTTCTGCAGTGCACACACTATGGCTAGACATTCCGTTTCTACAGCTGCATACCATTCCTCCCTGGGTTGGAGCCTACGACTGAGATAAACCACTGGGTTCTTTTCTCCCTCTGAAGAAATTTGGCTAAGTACAGACCCTGCCCCATGGTTCGAAGCATCCACCTGCACAACAAATTGTTTACTGTAATCTGGACTAGCTAACACAGGGGGTCCTCCCAAAGCTTCTTTAAGCTTCTGGAATGCCTGCTCACATGCTGGGGTCCACACTGCCTTATCTGGCCTGTTTTTCCTTGTCAGGTATGTGAGGGGAGCAGCTATGGTACTAACTGGGGATGAACTTTCTGCAGTACCCTGCTGTCCCTAAGAATGCCCTCGCCTGCTTTTTTGGTAACAAGTGCAGGTTCTGGCCTGATCTTACCACTCCCCACTCTATGTCTCAGGTAGGAGACCTCTGCCATACCCACCTGACATTTGCTCGGCTTAATGGTCAACCCTGCCCCTCTGTAGTCTGCCCAGCACCCTCCCTGACATGTTGAAGGTGCTGTTGCCAGGAATGGCTGTAGATGGCAATATCATCTAGATAAGCAAGGGCAAACCCTCCTGCTCCTGCTAGGATGTGATCTACAAGCCTCTGGAAAGTCGCTGGGGCATTTCTCATCCCAAAGGGCATCTTTGTGAACTCATACAAGCCAAAAGGAGTCACAAAGGCAGACTTCTCCTTAGCACTGGGAGTCAAAGGCAGCTGCCAGTAACCCTTGGTAAGATCAATGGTTGTAAGATACTTAGCCCCACCCAGCTGCTCTAGTTCCTCATCTGTCCTAGGTATGGGGTAAATATCTTACTCTGTGTGACTATTTAATTTCCTGTAGTCCACACAGAACCTGGCGCTGCCATCCTTATTTGGCACCAGCACCACTGGGGAGGCCCAGGGACTGCTGGACTCGAATTACCCCTAGTTCCAACTTTTCCTGTATCTCCTCCCTCAGAGTCTGTATGACTCTTTCAAGCACCCTATAAGGGCCCTGCCTAATAGGCCTTTGGGGTCCAGTATCCACCTGGTGTAGCACCAGGTGGGTGCACCCTGGTTTCCCATTGAATATGTCCCTAAACTCAGGTAACACTGCTTGGATTTCTCAAACTTAGGTAGGAGATAGCTGCTGGGACATTGCTACCCCTTCCACTGAGGTGTCTGTCCCAGCCTCACTGAGAAAATCAGTCACCACATCTCCCTCAGACTCCTCCTGCAAGCCACTGCAAATACTCAGCACAAGGGCCTCCCTATCATGGTAAGGTTTCATCATACTAACATGGTACAACTTTTGCCCCTGCCTCCTGCCTAGCAGTTCCACCACGTAGTTAAAATCACTTACCTTTCTTATCACCTTGTATGGTCCCTCCCAAGCTGCTTGCAGCTTGCTGTGTCTGACAGGAATGAGAACCATTACCTGCTGCCCTACAGCATACTCTCTAGCATTCCTGTCATACCATGCCTTTTTCTGTTGTTGGGCTTCTGTCATATTCTCCTGGGCCAAGCCCATGAGTTCCCAGAGCCTTGTCCTGAGGTTTAGGACACATACCACAACATACTCCTTGTGAGGTTCACACTCACCTTCCCACTCATCACAAATTAAATCTAGAGGTCCCCTCACCCTATGCCCATACAACAACTCAAAGGGTGAAAACGTTGTGGATTCTTGGGGAATCTCTCTGTAAGCAAACAGATGGGGCAAATATTTGTCCCACTCCCTCTTAAATTGGTCTGCAAATGCTCGTAGCATGGACTTGAGTGTAGAGTTTAACCTCTCAACAAGGCCATTAGTCTGGAGATGGTAGGGGGTGGTCTTCAGGTGCTTCAACCCACAGTACTTTCACAGTCTGACATGAAATTGGTACCTCTGTCAGTCAGTATTTCTTTTGGGAAACCTACCCTGCTGAAAATCTCTAACAAAGCCTTTGCCACCTTTTCTGCCTTAACAGAGGACAAAGCCACTGCCTCAGGGTATCTTGTAGCATAATCTACTACCACTAGGATATACCTTTTCCCTGTGGAACTTGGAGTGCTCAGAGGTCCCACAATATCCATAGCTACCCTCTGAAATGGCTCCTCAATCACAGGCAAAGGCATCAAAGGAGCTCTCACCTTGTCTCCTGCCTTGCCTGCCTTTTGCCACTGGTCATAGGTCCTGCAGTACCAGGTTACACCTCTGGAAATTCCAGACCAACAGAAGTTCTGCATAATATGTCTCTTTGTAAGTTTTATGCCCATATGACCTGCAAAGGGAATATGATGGGATATGGCTAGAAGCGCCAGACAGTAGGCTCTACGCACTACCAACTGCTGTATTCTCTCACTTTCTAGCCCTCCCTCAGGGGTCCACTCTCTATACAGTAACCCTTTGTCCCAGTATACAGATTCCCCCTTCCCTTGAGAATCAGGTCCCTCACTAGCTACCTCTCTCAGGCCTTGCAATGTAGGGTCTGAGAGCTGAGCCTGTCTCAACTCTCTCTTTGTAACCCAGCCCAGCTCCCCTTCCACAGGAAGTTTGGTATCCTCTGAAAGTAGTGCCTCACTGTCAGCCTGGGTATTACTACTCACCTCTACCCTTGCAGTTCTTCTGTCCAAGGGAACATCAGTACCCACAAGCAGCTTTGGCTCACCTTCAGTCTCACTGCTACAGGGTAGCTCCCTCCCTGAAGTAACCACCTCACCAGTCCTGGCTGCAAGTATGCGGTCTGTCTGGGTCTCCCCCAGGCTACCAGACCTGCATGCTTGTCTCCTAGCCTGACTGTGTGTAACTGCATAAGCACATAGTACTGCCTCATCAAAATCCTTCCCTATCAGGACATCTGCAGGATGGTAGTTCGGTAACCCTGTTGTCTCAAGACAACCTAGTATTGGCATTTTGTCTTTCCCATTTTCTGGCTCCCTCAACTTTTGTTCCTAACCTTGCCTCCGTGGACATCTGTAGGCCACATGCCCCCACTGGATGCACTCAAAACATTTAACTCTAGGTCCTGGACATGTACTTGGACTAGTGGCTTCCCCTGCTACTGGCAGATTCTGTTGGTGCAGTCTAGGCTGCCCACCATGGGTTCCTTTAGATCCATGAGCAGTACTTGGGCTCCCTTTCCTGTGCAGGGATGCCTTCCTAGCTAGGTATAGGTCTCCCTTCTTCCCCAACTCATCTGAAGTAACACATTGTCCATCAGCTAACCAGATCCTCATGTCCTCAGGCAAAGTGCTAAGGGCTTGTTCCCTCACCAAAAGGTCTGCCAGCCCTTCAAAAGTGGTGACCTGACATCCACTCACTCACCTATGAAAATAAGTGCTCAGTTCAGCAACATATTCACACATACTTATCTGCCTTGCGTCTATGCTCACGAAACGTTTTCCTATAAGTTTAAGGTGTTAGCTTAAAAACTTCTAACAGACCACTCTTAACAGCATTATAGTTAAAACAGTCAACGTGAGACATTTTCGACAAAACAGTTACACCTTTACCACTGAGTAAGAGGGTCAGGAACTGTACCCAGAGCCTTTGGTCAACATCATACTGTTTACATACCCTCTCAAACATATAAATGAAACTATCAAAATTATCCCCCTCTGTAAACTCTGGAAGAAATTTACTGACCTTTTGTGCCTCTGGGGTCCAGTTACTCCCTTCCCCATTACCTCCATGACTCTGGCGAAGAGTCAGCATCTCCTTTTCGTGCTCCCTCTGCTGCTCCTTTTCCAGAGCTTCCATTTCCAAATGCCTGGCCTCCAACCCAAGTCTCTTTAGCTCCAGATGAAGTCCTCTGCACAAATGTTGAGCTGTACATTCCCCGAGTGTTGTACATCTCCACAGTCAGTCTGTTCATCCTCCTGGTTGTTGCTTTCTGATGCAGCTGTGACCAAAGCTGCAATCATGTCTGCCTTAGTCAGGTTTCCCTGCACCAGTCCTTTAGCCTGGCACATCTCAGCCAACTGGCACCTTGTCAGCTTTCCATACTCCTCTGCTGAAATGCTTGCCTGCTCTCCCTGACTAACTAAGCTCACAAAAGAAATAAAACAATTGTGATCTGAACTCTGAATATTCACTGTGTGGCTGATTTAGAGTATAAAAACACCTTCAGTGATCATTGTACACAAACTACATGAATTCGCTATCCACACCACTACAAGCCAATTAGTATGTGCCAACCAATTAATATGTGGTGTGGATATCCCATCACCGCCAAACAATTAATATGTGGCGCCCATGCAGGAGCCTCAATCCTCACCACTAACACCAGTGAGGGGTGTCCACACTGGGAAGAATAACAAATATACAGTAAAGTACAATTTCCCTTAAGAGCCCACAGAGATCACAGTCAGTCTGGGGTTGTTTTTTCACTTTCTCTCCAGGTCCACAATAAGACTCCCCACTGGCACAGATATAGGGTCCAGATCTCAGCCTAGTGGTCAAGCTAAACCCTCCAGCAGCCTCTCTGTCCAACCAGCGCTTCGTGCCCCTGCCCAAGCTGCTGACACACACACACACACATACTTTGAGATATGAGTTATATACAAACACACAGACACCCCTGGGGAAGGCTGGCACAAGTTCTCCAGCTATGCTCCTTCTGCCCAAATTATACGGTAGTACCACTTGCCACCAACCACTAATATGAGCTATAAGCCCCTTATCAAAGGGTATCCAATTATTACTGTGAAATATTATTATCCAAATGGTAGGTGAGACAAACAGCAAAGCTTATTTGGAGTTGCTTAGACAATATCACTATATGCATTCAATGTACTCTAGAGCTTAAATTATCGCTATATAAAACAGCCACAATTGAAAGGTTTAAAAATATTTAATAATAAATAATAAAAACACAAGACAATACTTTTTACTACACAGTGCTAGTCAAGAGTTCAGGGATCACAGAGAAATGCTTAAAATAATACAGTAGAAAAGTTCTGACATCAATACAGAAAACAGCTAGACTAGACTTACTATTTCCTATCTATATTTAAGAGCAAACACAGTTCTAAAATAAACTTACATATAGAGCAAGGCAGTGCTGGTGATCTCAGTTTTGAAAAGAAATGCAAAATACTCTGATTCTCTCTCTCTCTCTCTCTGTCCTTAAATTGACAACACAGTACAACTGACTCATTTCAGATTACATCATTATTGTCTGTTTCCAGGGCTAACAGAAACTCAGAATGTAACAGCCCTTTTGATCTTGCAGCTGGTCAGGAAGCCAGTGCAATAAAAGACATTACACATGTAAATTCTAGCCATTAACTCTCGTCTCAAAACAACAGGAAGAATTCCTTCATTCAGACATTTCGGCTCCGAGTTTTGAGATCAAACAATTATACAATGCTTGACTTATCAGCTTTCCTCCAGCGGAGTGCAATGTGGTTACATTTTTGAAATTCAACATTTACCATAATTTTCTTACATTTAAGAGAACAAGCATGTGGCTTACATTAATATTTACAAATGACAGAATTATCTACAAAATCCTATCTAGCTAGGCTGGCAGCCTTCATGCCTATATTTCTCAAACCTGTACAAGAAGAAAGAGTTAGGAGGGAAGAAAAAGAAAAACTGCAGCACCTGTTTACAATCCCCATTACATTTAAAAATAGCATGCAAAGAAAACCATAACCAGAAATACGGTAGTATTAAAAAAAGAAAATGTTTTCTTTACTTACAATTAGCTTTCTGCCCTCTCTTCCCCTCCCCAAAGTATTTTCCAAACATTAATGACATGAAGTAGGGCATACACTTTCGAGTCCTCACAAATCCAAGAAATTTTGAAAAAGTCCAATATTTCCATATTTTCTTGTTCTGTCACATTTCACACATATAATTATTGCATTGTAATCCCACACTGAGTTACTGTTTTTTCTCTACTGCCCAAATCCTCTCTCTACTTCATTTTCAACATACTCTCGATTATACTAGTCAACTCTCATGCTCCCTTCCTTCTCTCCAACATTTTCTCTTGAAATACTGGGAAAGATTTCATAGGTACAGTCTTTATGTGGTCTTTCTTACCAGAAGAAGAATCTCCTCCTGTTTCACAGCTCACTTATTGTTGGACAAACTTTTGTATTTCCTCCTTAGCATGCACTTCACCAAAGAAATGATTTTGTCCCTCCAGGGAAGAATACTTTAAAGACAGCTGGATACAGCAGTTTGAATCTCACACCCGCATCTCAACATTCCCTGAATAGTGGAATGAAATACTCCTCTTCTGCCTAGTGTACAGTGAGTAATCATTCTCCACAAACACTCTGCAGTTTCCCAACTTTAGTATTTTTGTCCTCCTGACACAGTTTTGTCAGAATCAACACCTTCTGTTGGCAGGATTGCATCTTTACTATTCAAGATCTAGGTTGGTTTCTTATAGCTAGTTTTGCAGTATACATATGATGTGCCCTTTCAAGTAACACCTGCTGTGGAACACCAGTCCAATTGCTTATTTGTGCTTTCATAAAATTAATGCAGTCTGTTCCTTCCAGCTTCTCTGGTATAGCTGAAAATCTCAGGTTTTCCATACATGCTCTGTCCTCTAATTCTATTATTTTTTTAAACATCTCTTCCTGAGCAGTCTCATATACAGACAGCCTTTTCATCATTTCAACCGAATATCTGTTTAAAGCTTCTTCAATTTTTCCAGCCTTTTGTTTTTTTTTTTTTTGTGTTGATATACTCAAACAGTGTTTTGTTTAGTTTAACCAGGTCTATTTGCAGTTGTCTTGTATCTTCCTGTAGGTTACTGAAGTCATATCTGAAAGTTGCATTGTTTTTTGCTGACCAGCTGCAGAACTTTCCCCAGTCAATGTTTCTTGGTCACTTTTTATAGCTGATGTTTTTCCAGGTCTTCTGAAGTTTTTTATTCCTGGCATCCAGGCAGTGCACTTAATATCCAGTTACTGAAATTTACCAATAGACACAAGTCTACTGTCCTCCTCTGCTGATTTTATGTTTTCACACTGGGAGATCTAGAAACCAGCTGTTACTCAGTGTGCAGCCATCTTGGAAGTCTCCCAAAAAGATGTTTGTTATTCCAAGAAGCATCAGAAATTTGGCCTTGATGTCATCAGGCAAAGCCTTAAGATGTAGCAAAAAATAATGTCTCATAAATGAATCAAAGGCAGCAGCCCTGGAAAAAGCATCAGCTGCATCATAGCTATACTTAGCTGAATGAAGAACAACTTGTGAAGTGGAGCCCAGCAAGACAAGGGCCGAAACCTTTCCCTCAGAGTCAGGAAGGTCAGAAGCCAACTTAGAAACCTCAGAAAGGGCAGCCAACACATGCCTGGTACTGGTAGTTAATGGCCGTAAAGGACCAGGTGGCAGCAGTGTAAGCCTTCTTGCCAAACCTTTCCATGGCCCTACTATCTTTATCAGAAGGCAGCAGCTTGGTCAAGGGCAATAACTTGGATAGCTTATCAGAAAGGACTGACACTACAGAAGGGTCAGCTGAAGGACATTTAGAAAGAAATTTGCACTCCTCAGGCACCCATGTAGAACCTACCTGCTTTTTTGCTGCAGGAGGCGGAGAGGCAGGGGCTACAAAAGCTGCAGAGAAAGTATCCAAAAAGGCAGCCAGAACAGGAGCAACAGCAGATAGTTTGAGAAACTACATCTGTAGCAGCTCATAGTACTTATTTTGAATATCAGAGATCTGGGAACAATCCCACTTAAAATAGTATCATATGGGTAATGGTATCCCCAAAGGAAAGCCTTCCAAACGGGAGCCTGGACTTAAGGAATCCTATTCCTTTTAACTGTAGTCCAAATGGGAAGGGATTTGGGAAGACTAGGCTAAGGATTCTTCCTCAGAGTTCAGATCCTTATTGAAAGAATCTAATCCCCTAGGCCTCTTGACAGGAGTGCAAGGGGAAGCAGGAACAGTGACCCCTTGAGGAGGCTTATAGGTCATCAAAGCATTAAATAAACCCTGAGTGAAATCCAATCTTTTGTGTTGGGGAACCTTCACAACAGGGGAAATATGCTTTGCCTTTATTTATTTATTTATTTGATATTTGCTGACTGGGAAAGCCTGACTGAGCTAGTGTCATTTTTCAGTAGAAGTCCGGGGAGAAAAGCTCCACAAAATAACAAACAAGGTTACACACATTACATTAATGAGAATAGTACAGAGTAGAGTAGAGTTTGTTAATTGAGTAGGTAACACAAGTGCATCATCATAAGTAAATGCATACTAAAAGAAAATAAAACATTTTACTTCAAGTGTAAGAAAAAGTATGGTAAACAAGTTGGTTGGATATATAGCTCAAGGTCAGGGTGGACAAAAAGAGTCAGTAACCAAGCAGGTTAGTTGTAGAAGTTGAGGGAGCAGTTATGTACAGGTAAGATACTGATAGGGAAAGTGTGAGGGAGCCATCAGTAGAGTGGTTATAAGTAGCAGTAACAGAGAACAGATAGAATAGGAACAGTTATGAACAGGGTGAGGATAGCGATAGGGAAAGTGTGAGGATTCCTCTGCCTCGACCATACTGGAGGTGGCATGGATCTGAATTCTTGCACGTTTTCTGAGGCTTTCCAAATGTCCATACCTAACAACGGAGGGAACCTCAGCTGATAATATCCAAGGGACCAAGGAGAATTCCTCTTATGTTTCTTTTTCGGCGGAATGTCTGATCAAAATACCCTCAAAGGGTCACACCCCTGACGTGACTCTATAGTAGTTGTAGGAATCTTTCTCCCTCACTAAAATCTGAGGAATTCTCTTCAGTCCATCAGCTGAGGTTCCCTCCAATGTCAGGTACAGACATTTGAAAAGCCTCAGAGTTCATGCAAGAATTCAGATCCATGCCAGCCTCCAATGTGGTCGAGGCAGAGGAATCTGAAGCAAGCACTGGACGGTCTTCAGGGCTTTCACTAGCATCTAGTGAGATACCTGGGGGGAAGCTTGAAAGCAGCCGGATTGGGCTGAATTTTTGTGCCTCCTTCTTGGCTGAAGACTGGTCCTCAGGATGGGAGGATTCCACCATAGTACCTGAGCCAACTTAAGAAACTGGTTCTCCAGGTACATGGACAAAGAGAAGAGGTAACTATGCAGGGTCTTAGGCACAAATGCCTGAAACAACACTGTATTTGATCATGTGAAGCACCCAACAACAAAAAGACACTGGCTGTGATGGTCTTTACGGGGAATCTGTCTCCCACACTGATTTTTTTCCCATTCTGTATGACATGAACACAATATCAAACAAGAATAAAAAGGAAGCCTGCAACGAGGCACTTATATGAAAAAAGGGCTTGGTACCCAGCACAGCAGAAAGGTGTTCAGATGAATGGACAACAATGGAATGTGGACTGGTGGCAAAGAAGTTCTGAGTGTTTGCATCCATATGTCAATTTTATGCCATATGTCACGTGCAAGGAGCGTACGTCTGACATGCTATAAGAGTTAAAGGCTTTGGTATATTGGCCAGACGTTGAGCTATCTTTGACAGGAGATTCCCTTAGGTGAAGAATACTGCAACAGTAATAGGGAAGGAGATCACTCCTGTCCAAGGAAAGGAAAAGAAAAGACATCTGTCTTCCAGGCCTTCTTGTATGGAGTCCTGTAGCAGAATCTTGCCAGCTAACTGGTCAGAGAGGAGGCAAACAGGTCTACTTGAGGAACTCCCCAAAGATGTAGCAAAACCTTTGAAGATCCCCTGATATGTTTTCCGTTTGTGAGGGTCTGCCCTTGTCCCGCTCAACTCGTCTGCCACATAATTTTGCTTTAAAGGAATGTAAGGGTGTCTGTAGAGTGAGACTGTGTCGTGAAGTTATATCCCAAGCTAATATGGTTAGTCTACAAAGGGGGTATGACCTGATTCCCTCTTCCGTATTGATGTACCACAATTACTGTGGTATTGTCTGTAACATCCTGAAGAGGTCCCGGGGACTAAAAATGATTCAGAGGGTTAAGTGCCTTCATCAGGGCAAGCATCTTTTATCTTTATGAGCTTTTGTCTGTCCTTTATCTCTCACGCATTGCACTTTTATTATCCTCCCTGAAACTGCTCCCCAAGCAAAGTCAGAGGAGTCTGTGGTGAATGACTACTTTGGAGCAAGATGGGAGGAAGGGGAGAGCAGGATTTAGAGAAATTTGCTATCTCACCAAGTGATTTCTCTTCTGACAAACAGCACTGGGATTTGAAAAGACAAAGAATGTTGGTAGTGGGATCAAAGAGACTTTAGATACCATTGCATCTTTCTCATGTGGAGTCTTGCAAGACATACCATGAGCATCACAGATACCATGAGACCCAAAATCCTGAGTTATTCCCTCACAGTTAAAACAAAAAAAGCCAGCAATGCCAAACAGTCGGTTTATTAATGAGCGCTTTCGAAGGAGTCAGTGCCCCAACTTCTTCAGACCAGGTCATTTATTAATGAGCGCTTTCGAAGGAGTCAGTGCCCCAACATCTTCAGACCAGGGTCTGAAGAAGTTGGGGCACTGACTCCTTCGAAAGTGCTCATTAATAAACGGACTGTTTGGCATTGCTGGCTGTTTTTTTTAACAAGTTTGTATTGTTTTTTGTTTTTTTTATTCCCTCACAGTGACCGAAGCAGAGTACAAAACCTTCAAAATAAATCTAGACAAAGATTTATTTTTCCTGTAAAAGAAAAGCTCTTAGAACTGAGGTGTGTTGCGGACACCTCATGAGCACATTCCTGTAGGAAGAAGTCAGAAAAGACTTCTGAATACTCTCTGGGAATCCCAACTTGTGTAAGAGATCTTTCACCAAAGTGAGAAATTCCTAACTTGAAAATGACTCCGCAAAAGTAAGCAAGTTGTCAATTTGTCACAAATATGGAAAAATGTGGATAACCCTGTGGCCTGCAATGAGCTATAATTGCAGCTAGACACTTTTGGAATACTCCTGGTACAGTGGATAATCCAAAGGGTAAAGCAAAGAACTGATAATGTGAACCAGACACACAAAACGTTAAGAAGTGCCTGCAGTCTGGATGCATAGGAATGTGATAAACATCTTTTAAATCTAGTGTTACCAGGAAACATAAATAAGGAAGATACAATAACTGTGAAGTGACATTATGAACTTGGGCACCATCACAAACAGGATGAGGAAAGAAAGATCCAGAACTGGTCTCCAAGCATTTTCTTTCCTTCTTTTACACTAAAACATCACTGAATAAAAACCGCTCCCAGCCTGGAATGGAGCAACTGGATTGTTCACTCCCTGGGACAGCATGTGTTAAAGGACAGAGGGAAATAAAGGAGTCTGGTCTGGTGGATGAAAAACAGCCTCCTAGAAAGGAGGGATTTCCTTCACACCGACATCTGTAACCTTGATGAATAATCTTCAGAACCCACTTGTCCAAAACTATCTGTTGCCAATGAGAAAAGATGAGATTCACACTTTCTGGAAGGGAAAAGGGACTTGTCAGGCTTGGGGCTCAAGGTCCCTTAAACAGTCATTCTGACTTGTTGGTCTGTCCTTAGATTTTAGAGGGGGGGATACTGAATTATTTTGGGACTCGCCTAACATTTTTTCTTAAACACCCATATTTTATTGATTTATATTTTGTTTTTTGAGAAAAATTGAGTGAGTCAAGAGAATCTCTTAAAAAATTTAGAAAAGGAAGGTTGAAAAATCTTGAGATTCTTTGTACCACCTTACCCATTTCTTCATACTTTTTGATGACCTCCACAGCAGAGGAATCAAAAACAAAGTTGTTATCCAAAGGAGAATTTAAAATCCCATTTTTCACATCATCTTGGAGGTTCAGAGAATGCAGCCAGGAAAACCTCCTCAAAACAGTACCAATGGCTAAAGCCCTGGAAGAAGTATCAACTGAGTGATACACACATTGCAAATACTAAATTATGACTTGTAAAATGGAAAAAATAAATTAAAAGCAGATTTTTTTTTTCTCACAAGAAGAAACTGCAGACAAACCGTTCCTCATACTTTCACAATTAGTCAGAATAATCTTGAACATACGAGCCTGACAATACAAAATTCTGAAAATCAAAGCTGCAGAAGCATACACTCCCCCCCCCCCCCCATACTTATCAATAATCTTCCCGCCCTGGTCAGAAAGAGTAGGACTGGAATTAATCAAATGTTTGGCAGCAGTAGGATTAACTAAAGCTGTAGCTACTGGGTCAGGTTTGGGAAAAGTGTACAAAAACTTAAAAGCCTGAGAAACTTTATACATTCAAACTGCCTTTTCAGGGGCAGCAGGCTGACTCAGGAAAATTGCTGGCAGTGACACACATTCTCCAGAGCTGACAGAACTGGAAGAATGGGTAAAGGTTCTAGAAATTTTCTCTAACAACTTACAGTATTTTTTTGGGAATAAGAAACCTCAGTATTCTCCCACTGAATCAAAGCTGCAGTGGTGCAGCGGTAGTGTTGTCGCCTCACAGCAAGAGGTTCTCCCATTTGATTCTCAGCTGGAGTGCCTTCTGTGTGGGGTCTGCATGTCCTCCCCACGGTCAAGTGGTGTTTGAAAGACATGCGTGAATGGGCGTGCCTTCATTGAAGGTTGGGCGTCGAGCTGGCACCGTAAAAATCTGCTGCCAATCATTAGAGGACCGGAGTTCTGCTGTGGCGACCCCTAACCAGGAAAAGCCAAAAGAAGAACAAGTATTCTCCCACTGAAAACACCAACACATTCTGGACATAGTCTCAGAGAGAGAGAGAGAAAAACCCCCATGGGTATAAAAAGCTGAGCTCTCCTTTGAGTCTGAATCAGAAAAATGAGAATAAAACCATGCATCTATCCCTTCATCTTCCTGTCCGGATTCAGAATCTTGAATGTCTTTAGGAAAAGAAACAAGTCTTTCACTAAGGTTCTTGATCTAGTAGCCCCCATTAAGAACAATTAGAGCTAAACTTTGCTCTGCTCCATGGCTTAGTAAGTCCACTAGAGCCCTATTAAAATCCAGAGATAAGGCATGGAAAACCTGGAAGAAAGACAACACAAGTCTTTCCAAACAAAACTATCAACACCTTAGGAACCAGGTCAAACAACAAACAAAGCCTGATAAACAGAACTACTACCTAAGTATCCAAAACAAATAATCCAACAACCCTCAAAGGTTCTGGCATGCAATTAACTCCCTACTAAAACCAGGTAAAACCACCACACCAGCTCCCACCTCAACCTCCACAAATACAGACAGCGATATAGCCTCCTAATTCAACCAACACTTTACTGAATCCATTAAATCTCTATCTATTCAACTATGCAAAAATAGCTACACATCCATGCCAACACCTCCTAACAACTCATCTCCCTTTACTTTCTCACCTGTCCCAACCTCTACAATAAAGAAACACCTCTTAAAACTTAAACCCACTACTCTTGCTTGCAGCAGATGGTTTACCAGCACATTTCCTAAAAATGGCTGCCGACTCCATATCCTACCCAGTCTCAATCCTTATTAACTGCGCTATACAGGAATCCTATATCCCTCAACTGTGGAAAATCTCCTACATTATTCCCCTTCATAAAGGTGGAAACTCTTATGATTTCTCAAACTACAGCCCCATTGCCATTCTGACTCCTTTATCAAAGATACTAGAGAAATGCATACACTCTCAAGTCATGCATTTCCTAAACTCAATCTCCTCTCCCCTACACAACATAGCTTCCGCCCACACCACAGCACAACCACCGCCCTTCTCTCCTTCACAAACCTGGTTAACCAACATAGAAATAACAACAGATTTGTTTCTGCTATATTCCTTGACCTCTCCAAAGCATTTGACATGGTTTCTTACTCCATACTAATAGATACTCTAACCTCTTTAGCCTTTACCCCCAACACTATTGCTTGGTTTAAAAATTACCTATCAGAATAACAACAAGGTGTCCAGTGGCAAGGAGTTTTATCACCTCTACTCCCAACCACCACTGGTGTACCCCAAGGCTCCATATTGGGTCCACTACTCTTTCTTATCTTCACCAATAATCTACATACCTCTACCATGCAGGCCTCACTAATCCAGTATACAGATGATTCCACCCTAATCTGCTCAGCCCCATCTCTTACCTCCCTACACCACCTCGCCAAGAAATCTTTTGCCTCACTAGACAGGTGAATCACTAATATTCAATTCATCTTAAATCCTAACAAAACAAAACTACTTCTATTCACCCCAAACAAATCAAAACCCTCTCCACTCTCCTTCTTTATCTCCTCCAATAATGGTACTGTAATTTCACCCTCTCTCCACATCAAGCTCCTTGGCGTTGAAAAAGACAACAACCTCCACTTTGGCATCCATATCTCTCAAACTATAAAAAAAAGTACACAAAAAATGGGTTCCCTATACAGACAAAAAAACTTTCTATCAGATCAGGTTAAGGTCACCCTAGCTCAAACCCACTTTCTTTCTACACTAATGTATGCAGCTCCAATTCTCACTTATGTTAGGAAATCTGACCTAGACAAACTTGAGTCCTGTTACAACAAAATTGCCAAGTTTGCTAATAATTCCCCCATTCAGAACCCATCACTGCATACCTCTTAGGCAACTTCAGTGGCTTGAGCTCCCACAGCTACTAGTCTATCACCAACTTGTCATATCATACAAGTACCTAAACAACCCGACAAAACTCCCGCTCTATGGCAATTACTGACTAACTACAATCCAAATTGTCCACTCCACTCTGCCAATAAATCACTCCTCTCTATTACCTCAGCTAACAACACAGCCGGCAAAGCTCTATTTCACACATTATAGCAAAACTTGGAATAATCTCCCTACATCCATGACCTCTGCGCATCAAATACCACACAATTCAAAAACTCCCTTAAGGCCCATCTTATAAGTTCTTGGCTCTGCCCGTGTGTCACATAGTCCTAAAATCTGTTACCTCTACACTTTCTCTTTTCTCTCTTTGTATATGCCCCAGTAAGTATGGTTCTTCCAAATGATACTCCCTTGACAAACATGAACTTGTTGTAATCTCTGTCTGTTTCTCACCACAAACAGAATGTACATTTGTAAATATTGCTGATTTGAATTGTCTGTACTGTTTTCCATGTCTCACTAGATACTACTAGTATAACAAATACTTTTTTTCTACACTATGTGTAATATTATTATTGCTGTAATGTTTGTTTTGAGTAAAGTGGAGTGGAGCTTTTCTTCCCAGGCCTCCACTGAAAATGGACCTCGTCCAGTAGGACCATCCCAGTTAACAAATGTAAACTAAATAAAGTATTTCTTTCGTTTACCAGAAACCATCTTATAAGAAAGATCAAGACCCAGTAAACTACTCCTGTCTAAGGAAATTTGAGGAGAATTTGATACAAGTTTAGTTTTCTGTTTCTTTTTGACAGAAAAAAATGAAGCCAAGTGTGCTATTAATGGCAGCAGCAGCTTTCCCAGGGTTGGGCACAACATTCTGAACAAACAGGAAAGTCTTCTCTGTTCCCTCTCCAGTGGAACAACCTTGCCAAGTGAGGGGACCCCAAGAGCCACAGAGGATGTGCCTAACTCCCACTCCATAGTGGCTGTAGGTAAACCAGAGGGGTCCAGGGTAAAAGATGAGTTATCTCAGGAGCAAGCTATGGCCACAGCAGAATCACACACTTGTGGCTGTGGCAAACTGTTAGCCTACTGTGGTGGCAAAGGCTGTTTGTTCAACTTTTTCTTTTTGTAACTGGAAGGACAGACCATGGGACAGGTAGCTTGTTCCATTGTCATGCCTAAAATGGTGCCTCTTTCCCAGGGGAAACAAGCAACAAAAGTCGGTAAAAAAATTATAGTCTTTAAAAGTCACTTTTTTCACACAAAAACACAGTTGAAAAAACTTTAAAACAAATTACCAGCCTTAAAAATCAAAATATTCACAATTTCTTGTTTTCTATTACTTTAAACAACTTTTAAATTTACAGGAAAAAAGTGCAGTCCAGTTTAAAAATTTATGTAAGTGTGATGGCAGCCTGTTAAAACAAACTCTTAAGCTTAAAAATAATTTACTGTATTTTTTCTGTCTGCTTGCAAAAAAACTAAAAAAAAAACAAAAAAATACTTCTTTCCTAAACTTTCCTAGCTAGTTGTTCCAGTGATCAGATTTTGCTGATCCCTGGGCTTTGTATTTGGTTCCTGTGTTCCTCCATTTTCTGTGTGGCCAGAGGTAGTTTCTTTACTCACCAGTGGGAGTGGGGAGTACTGAGCTGCTTGTTTGTCCTCAAAGGAGTGGTTAGAGACAGCAACTAGTAATTCGTTGGCCATTTTGGGTCATTTCCTGTTTTTTCCAGCCCCCTGCTATAAAGCGCGCGTTAGCACGGAGTTGCCACTGTTGCACACAAGAGCAGCGGCGGTTTAACAAGGTTAAACTATTCGGGCTACCTAAATTCCACTCTTCAAATTTTCCCTTAAATCTACCTTCCTCGAACTGTACTGCCGATCTAACCAGCGTATCCTATAACTAAAAACTTCATCTCTACTTGATTCCCAAATAGACTATTCTCTATCTGTAAAGCCTAGCACTTGCTCCTACAGTACTTGCACCTTGATAAAGCACTATTATTACAGATAGTACCCCACCAGCCTAAAACCCACATCCCCCGGAGTCTTTTGTAAGTTTTTTATCTATTACTTCTAGCATGTCGAGGGATCAGTTGCTAGTGTCCTCTCCTGCTCAACTGGTGAACCTGGGAATATTGAGGCAATGTTACAATTGCCTCATGTACACAGACAATCCTCACCAAGGCCATTGATGAGGGCAAGGCAGTCCATACAGCCTACCTCGACCTGGCAAAGGCCTTCGACACAATACCCCACTCAGGTATCATCGAAAAACTCATCAGCTTAAATGTAAACCCATACATCACAAGATGGGTTGCAAACTGGCTAAGTGACAGAACCCACAAGGTCAGAGTTGCTGGCGCCATGTCAGACTCAAAGCCTGTCACAAGTGGTGTCCCACAGGGCTCAGTCCTGGGACCACTCTTGTTCGGCATCTACTTTTCTGAAGTACAAGCAAACACAGGAGGGTTATGGCTGACAAAGTTTGCAGATGACTGCAAACTGGGCCATAGTCGAAACACATCTGACACAGATATCCTTCAGAAGGGCCTCACAGAAACGGATAACTGGTGCCAGAGCCATGGCCTAAAGTTAAACGCCAAGAAATGCATAGTCATACCCTTCGGGAAAAACAAGGTTACCCCTAGCTACCATATAGGTGGCAATCCACTGAGCACAGAAGAAGTCATCAGGGATCTGGGGACCCAGGTTGACAGTAACCTTTTGTTTGACACTCATGTTGCCAAAGTAGTTAGGAAAACCTTCTACATTGCCCACCTGATCATGAAGGGATTCACATCTAGATCTAGGGAGGTCATCGTCCCCTGTACTCATCACTCATTAGACCTATGATTGAGTACAATGCCCCATTCGGAATGTATCTGACCCGACACCTGCAGCAGCTGGAAAGGCCCCAAAAGTTCCTCACCAAAAGGATAAAGAGTCTCAAAAATATGTCTTATGCTGCCAGACTGAAAGAACTCCAGCTCTATTCAGTCGCATACCGCTTGCTCAGAGGTGACCTGTGCCTGACATATAAGGCCATGTCAAACCCAGATTTGATGAATATGCTTCACCTCAAAAAATCTAGATCCCTCAGAACCACAAGGGCGGGAGACTTAAACCTTGACACGGTTATTAATAGAACATGCTGGAGGGACAGATTCATCACCCAGAGACTCCCTATGCTGTGGAACAAAATCCCGGTACATGTGAGGCAGAGCACCTCGCTGGCCTTGTTCAAGAGGAATCTTGACCAATGGATGGGAGATCGCAGATATACCCCAGGGATTACTTCAGTGTCACTGCTTGACAGAGGCACAGCAAAATAATAGGCATAGTTTTCTTCAAACTAAAGGGGTGGCGAAAGCCACATAACTATGGCTAGGCTTATAAATGCCCTTGGGCAGATAGCCTAGTATGAACCTATGAACCTATAAACAGGAAAGTACAATAAAACAGTTTTATTTAATGTGGAAGGTTTTTCCCCAAATGGAACTTGTCTGCCCAGCATCATTCAATCCTTGAAAGCCTGCAGAAGAGCACTCTCTTCAACAGTAAGAAAGCTCTGAAGGGCTTGCCGCCCAAACCTATCTTTCTGGTCTATTCAGCTCAAGCTGACTGATGGTTTGGGTGCATTATAGGTGCCCTGAAGCTTTTGTAGCTTTCTGGCTGTTATATTCTTTGCAGGATATAACCCATATTGCTAAGATAACTGAAGCATGACTATCATCACCAATGACTATCTGATACATTAGTTATGGTTCAAAGACATTTTTGTACACCTTTGGAAAGGAAAACAGTTGAGATAAAGTTCAAGTGATATTCTGATACCAATGCAGTGGGTCTGAATATCAGTACTACTAACCTTCAAAGGTGCCAGCAAGTACCTATGCTAACACGTAATATATATATTTTCTGATTCCAGCGTCAGTGGCTCAGCACGTAGCAAACTTGCCTTTGATGCTGGAAAGATCAGAAGGGTGTGGGCTTTATCCTAACATCTGGTGCTTGGTATAATTCTTCCAATCATACTTCTCAACTTCTCAGTGCAAGAAATCTGGACAAAGCCAGAAATAATGGGGGTGACAAAAGGCCCAAAACAGAAAGAGATTTTAAATATTGCTCCTACAAACTTAGAAAGTTGTTAGAATAAGAAGTTTTGAATTATGTATTTTCTGAATGATATGAAGTTTGAAACTCAAAGGTCTGCCATTATTTAGTATTATTTAGTGACTTCAATCCTCAATGATTTGTCAGAAAACTGCAAATTTTATGAAGAACAAATAAAAAATGAGGCACAAATTTGGAGAGTTGAGAGGTATTTTTCCATTGCTGACATTGTACTGCAGCATACATGCTGTGTTGTGCTTCTAAAGTGTCATTGTTACAATGGCACATTAAAATGAGATCCCATTTGCCCGAGCTAGTAGTTCAGATGGATCTAAAAGATCCTATGGCACTTACTGAAAATAGAAGGGGAAATCTAATCAGTTTCCTGGCCAGAACTTCGCCTGGCCAATATCAAAATCACCTTTGATCTCCCCTAAAAATAGGCAGTGCTTAGTGGGACTAACCTAGATGGCAAACTAAGCAAGTACATTCACAGTCAATGAAAAGGAGCCTAAGAGGAAGCCTCCATCAGCCAGTTACTCAGCTACTGGATGGGTAGGTTGCGGGGGGGGGGGGGGCAAAAGAGGTACAGCTTTCAGTTAAAGCATCTTTGGAACTACTAAGAAAACTGCGAAACAAAATAACTTGACTCTCAGAGGCATTCCAGGTGCCCAACTGCTTTACCTTAACCAACAAAAGTACTTGGGCAATCTCCTGGATCAGACACTCATTTTAGCACTCACTCATTTTAGCACTCATACTTTAACTAATAAGGCCTCACATCTTCTCAAAGTTGCATCAAACATCTTCCACATTCTCACCACTGAAGCATAAAGGGCAACTGTTACAAATGTATTGATACATAGGCTTGAATATTCACTACCAGCTTTTGCCCTGCTCACTATGTTCAATACATTACTGCAGAGAGATGAAAATAAACCTCAATTTTCACATGAAAAACCTTTCACTAAAACAGCTCCATCAACCTGGAATGTTTTTCCAAATGAAATTACTGACAATTCACTTTTACTCAAGAAAACGTTAAAGCTGCATCTTATGACGAATACAAATGCAAACATTTCCAAAATAAAGGATTACATGGACACTGTGGTATTGTCTGTGATTATCTTTTTTTTTTACTCCACTGCTTGCCAGCCATCAACCTGGAGACCTACTGGATGATTCATTCCACACTGGTTAACAGCTGATTCTAGTTCATTCATTCCATTTTCAGTCTTGTATGACATACCACTGGGATGGACACAAAGGATATGCACACCAGTGTCTCAGGGAAGGATCGACTGACAGGTCGGATATGTTTGAAATGTGCAGAAATAACTAGTCTGTTCAGGGGCAGGGACACCATCCACTCCAGTTTATCCACTGCTGTCAGGAGACATATAATGGCTGAAAAGACAGTGGAAGCACACTTTTCTCAGTCATTCTGTACCACAAATCTTAGTCCATATACGTGATGGCAGGTGAGATAAAACTCATCTGACATTTTGTCATGGCTGCTATAGTTATGAGTGTTAGTACTGTGTTATGTTGTCTCAGTAGAGGCTGTAACAGGTGTAAGCATCAACACTGCAAACTATGACTTTTTACACTTTTAACTAATGGGAAAAAAAAGTATAATCAGTTCTCAACTGCTACAAAAAAGTGGGTATTAGAACACTGTGTTTAGCATTAATGACTTAGTAGCTCATAAGAAAAAGCTCATATATTCTGAAAATCCAAATAACTGTTATTGTAAAACCTATATTTATTCTACATTTGTTCAATAAAGAAGTATTTAAAACCTGCATTCCAGGATTGCCTATGTGAAGATTTTGGAGTGGGATGGGTAGAGGCTTGACATTCATGGGTTGTTTCTATAACACTGCCTGCATAATGCAAATCATTTGGGTATGGATAAATGTCAAGCCCTTTGCTCTTAGCTGGGTAAAGACTAGGAACCTGCAATGAAAGACCATGGGGCACAAGATACGTAAAGGGAAGAAAGGTAACCTGAAAGTGCAAGTCTTCCACCCTTTTAAATAACCAGAGAAACTGCCTGTACCTCCTGTGAATGGAGTTAGGCATCTTTCATGGTCAATATGATTAATGGGGTAGGCGGGTTGGCAGGGACTGCATTTTGCTAGATTTGACATGTCCAACATTGATCTCCATCTTATCGCTCTATTTTTATTTTATTGGTCCCCTCCAATCTTATTTTATTGCCCCAGCCCCCAGTGCCTCATGTCCATGCTGGGTCTATTAACATTCTTCTATCCATCCTGACTTGCTCTGGTGTTGCTGGGAATGGTCATGGCATCAGCTGAAACCTTAAATGTTGTAGAAAAAAATTGTCTTTCATATTTGCCATGACAGTTGCACATCTTGAGAGATATTCAGTGCCATTAATATTGCAGTGCATGTAATTAATCATGTGTTGTTATTTCTGTAAATATCTCAAACACGCTCTCAAAGGAGTTTATTGCTGTTATGGGAACTCTTATGCCTGGTTAACAAGTGTTCTAACAATATATATCTAGGCTGTATAGTTTCCAACATGTAACACTTTGTCAGACTTTAGCAAAAAATAAAATTCTGGTGTTGTGTGCATTACGATATATTATAGTACTTATGGAAAGACTCTAAACACCCTGACTATTATCACTGTAAAGAATACTTCTTACTAATGTCATTGCTATTTATTTAGTTTTAATAGCTTTTATTGTTCAGAAAATATTTATGTTTATGTTATGCTTTTTAAATAATGCTCTGGAATGCAAAGATGTGCATAGGCTGACAGAGGTGTGACTTTCTTCACTAACTAGGTGTTAATGAGTTAAGGGAAGGCAGGAAATGTTTTTCATATTGCACTGTATAAATGTGTGTGTAAATGGAAACAATGTTAATATAGTTTGTTTTCTTTTCTATTAATGTGTGTTATCTATGTCTCAAGTGATAATTTAATAAAGTTGTTTAAAAAAGAGAATACATAGAAAGACAATCACTCTAGTCTGCTGGAAGGGAAGATAAAGCACATCAGCCCTGCCCCCACCCCACCACAGTTAGCCTCTGCAGACTGGGGTGCCTCCAGGCTTTGAAAACTACATTCTCCCAAGTCCGTCTCTTTGGCATACACAGATGAACCCCAGACCTGAGACTGATTAGTGTCAAGTTACCAACACTGGCTCACTCGTCATTTTTTGGGATGGGTGATGAAGGTGGTCTGCCCTGTTGTAGCGCCAGCACATACTGAAGAAGAGGTACACAGTATGGGTCAGGGATGTGAATTAGGCTTTGATAGGCTACATTCTTGTGGTATCTTTCATGGGGCATATAAGGGACCATGCATTTCAACAAAAGAAGACACAGCAGGCCCTTTCATATGCGAGTGCATATCAGCCATCAGGGAGAGGTTAGAAACACTGCAACAAAAAAAACAAACAAAAAAATTCCAGTCTGCAGCCAGCTGGTGATAGCTTCAAACTGCCTAAAAATAATGATGTGTAAGCCACAAGCTCTTAAGTTCTTTTACTAAAAGTTGACTACTTTCATCCACAAATATATCAGACTTCCTCAGAACTAACACAATCCTCATTAACCGCAATATTTAAATGCTTAAATCATGTGACTTAGTACTGACTAGCAAAGAATAAGTCCCATCATTATGGGATGGCTGACAGTTGGCAGACAGGGAGAAGAAATAAAATGCATGAAAAACTTGTACTGAGACAACTGGAAGAGACACGGGGTATCCCCCCCCCCCATTCATACAAAAAGACCAGCCTAACCATAACTGTTCAAGCCACCTTCTAGGAAAGTCACACGTGGGTGAAAGCATATGTCAATTTGGTAGAGACAGGAAGATGGCAAGAGAAGATAAGAATGTCCAGCAAAGAGATGTATGGAGTGTGTGAGACAGCATCTATCATAGTCAGACATGACTGTCCAAGAAGCTTGAGAGTGACTTTCAATTGACAGAGAAGGTGACAGTTGATGCAACACTCTGACTCTATGTAAAAATGGATGAACGGGGCTTGTCGATGAGGATTACCTTCTAGGAAAGTGCTTACGGACTGCAAGGACCCCAGAGACCCAACTAATTGAGGGCAAATGCCTCCTCTCCTGAACTCTAAGGGAGACCTTAGTGGAAGGGATCCATGCCGTTCTCTCACTCTGGGCCTTGTGCAGTTTAGTGATACTGCACAATTAAGGCACACATGGAACTATTTCTGATTGAAGACACCAGAATGGTGGAAAACAATGAACAGTTAACTGTCCAGGCATTCAACTATGGTCTCTACAGGTAAAACTCCTACACTAGTGACTCTATTATCCACCAACAAGCTCCCAATGTCTCATGTCTCAACCAAAAACCTTGACCTGAGCTCACTCGGTTGTTACTTCATTTTAATTTGTAAACGGTGCTTGGTAAATAAGTACTAAAAGTTGAAGTTAACCCCTTCCCCACCAAACAAAGTTTGCCATTTTTTGCAAATACCAAGGCTGCCCAATACTGATTTGTTGAGGTCAAGGCCCTAGGAAAGGTGGCCTTAGCCCTGACTATAATTGAACTGTGACTGGATAAGTGCAGGAGCAACTCCTTGGGATTACATTTGGCAGTACAGAGTTCCAGCTAATAAGACAGAAGGAAGGTGCAGCAAATACCTGAGAATACACTCTTCTGAGGTGTGAGATAGTTCTCCAAGCATCAATGCTATCTTCACTCGTGGAATGCCCAGTATATAGCAGAATTTGCAGATTGCTTTCTCTGGGAAGACACAATCACTGCCAGTTCTCACAATGATTTCTGATGAAATGAAAATCTGGCCCACTAGGTGGGCAAAACAGAAAGACACTTCTGAGTTCATACACAGCATCCTTATTCAAGGCACAGGAACCTCCATGGATGACAGCAAAGCTCAGAAGCTTAATTTTGCATGCAGTTGGGAAGGGGGTGCTGGCAGGCACAAGAGGAAAAACAAGCTTAGGTAGCCTGCATGTGATATAAAATATCATGGTCATAAAGGTATGGCCATCTCGAAGAATAAGAAGTTTGCAAATGATGGCAAATTCTGACTGGTGTTGAAAGGTTTAACTTTATTTTTTTATAAATATACTTATTTACTAGACAGTGTTTACAAATTAAAGTAACAGATATGGTACGATAAATGCACAAATGTGATGCAAATTTTACTACATTATTTATAGCAAATATACAGTGTATGAAGCAACATATGACAATAAAAATGATATAATGAAAATCAAATAAATATACCCATCCAAATTCACAATCAGGTCTCTAATGTCCACGTGATGTCTATTTCAGGAAAAAAATGCAGTTCCAAATGTTCAAAACCGCAGAGCAACATAAGTGACAACTGGAATATAATGTTCTTTTCACTAAAAAAAAAATAGGCATCCTAGATCATCTAGATGAAAACCAAACAAGGCAAGGCCCTAAAGTTAGAGTTATTGCAAGATGTTTTCACTCAAGTGCTTGAGGTCTGCTGGAATGAAAACCATTTAGAGTGCTACTGAGGGCTTGATTTGGAAGGCACAGATCTGACAAGATGCTTTCTTGTGGGAAATCCTCAACCCATAAAACTGTTACAAAGGCACCCATGCTCTAAGTAGAAACCCCTGGGGGAATAGTCAAAAACCCATATCTGCTGTGGGGGAAAACTTATGAGACTTTGACCACTTTTAGTAACATCCACTGAGCTGAATGACTGCTGGCCATCACTTCAGCCCAGGATTCATTTTCAACACTGGAAGTTGGGAATCAGCATTCCCTGTTGCACTCAGGAAACTTTGGGGATGCAGACTCGATCATCTGAGAGGGAGAAAATTCTGAGCAAGTGCCGAACCTGGAGCCTCTATGGTCTGGATTACCAATGCCTCAAAACAGTGGCATTCCATATGGTCCGTGCTCTAAAATTTTCTCTAGCTTCATCTCTACAATGCAACAGGCAATGAGGAAAGTCAAAAAAAGAAGCAAAGATAAAACTGATGGCAACTGTCTTTCTTTCACATGTATTAAATAAAACAGCATTAAGCTTTGACTCTTCCTTTGACACAGAACACTTGTACTTGCCTGGAATGAATGCTAGGAATAAACTAAACATGTGACCAATAAGCACTAATAAGACTCAATGTAAATGTAGGCACTTAAGCAACAATGACAACATTTATGTTGAGCTTTATAACTGTGAAACTAATGATACACTGCAAAAGTATGACTGAATAATGACCACTGCTAAAATCAGCATTATTTCATGTATATACATATTACACTTCAGCAGGTTCAAAGGAAATACTGCAAAAAAGCAAAACAGAAATGTAATCATGTATACTCAGATCTGTTTCAGTCAGTAAGAAATCTTAAATTTGGACAGTGACAAAAGTTCTTCAAACTGCATGTAATTGTATTCAATATGTATATTTTATTAGGATTTATCAGGAAAATAAGTATATTTACAAGGAGGATAACAAGCAACAAAAGAGCTAAGTTTCTTCCATACCCCTAATGATTTAAAGTGCCATATTTTCTCTAGCATACTGAAAACAGTTCAAAATAAGTGTTATAATCCACGCAGGGTCTTCACTGCATTGTTCTTAGCTATCCTTTATATTCCAACCACCAGAAAGACTTTTGTTTTATCAACTCATCTGTAACAGTGTAAACGTTTCATAACAGCATTGCAGAGCAGAGAAATTTGTTTCTATTATGATGACATGAACAGGAATCCTTACAGAAAATCAAACCTGTACTCTGCTCAATGTGAACAAGCCGCTGTGGTACAGTGGTAGCGTTGCTGCCTCACAGCAAGAGGCTCTCCTGTTCGATTCTCGGCTGGAGTGCCTTCTGTGTGGAGTCTGCATGTCCTCCCCGCGGTCGAGCGGCCTCCGAAAGACATGCGTGAATGGGCGTGCCTCCGCTGAAGGATGGGCGTCAGGCTGGCAACTCGGCACCATAAAAATCTACTGCCAATCATTAGCGGACCGGAGTTCCGCTATGGCGACCCCTAACCAGGAAAAACCAAACAACTCTGCTCAACATGAACACTGATACAGCTCTAAATGCTGCTAGCCCAACTGGTTCTACTACAATACTTTAACAAATTATACTGTCTGCTCACAGATATTCAGAACAGAATCCAGGAATGTTTTAAAAACTAACTTTAGTTAGAATACTACTAATGTCTTTCAGGGAGGGGTTTGCCTAACTCCACAACTGTTTTTTTGAAGTAGGATCAACTGTTGATTTTCACACACAAAAAAGCAACTGCTCTCACACTGAGCTACAGTTACCTCAGAGATAGCACATTTAATTAGCAGAGGTGTATGTCCTCAACGTCTGAGTATAAGGTGCAACCCCTCAGCAAAAAACATTTCTCCATTTAATTAACAGTTTTATGAAGTTTAATATCCTCATCAGTGTAACACAAATGATGTGACTCATGCACTACTATGACTACTGCTGATATGCAACATATTTTCAACCAGGGACATCTTAGCTCTTTGTTTTTGCAGATCTGCTGCTGTAGGGTTCAATTACTATATCAACATTTTTATATTAGGTGTCTAATGGGGTGGAGCTACCTTATGCCACCGGGATTCATGGAGTATAAAGCTGTAGAAATAAGGGTGTTATTTAGTGCTGAGTAGAAAAGGAAAATCCTTTCGTAGAACCTACTACATTCTTACAAGGAAAAGGCAAAAATCTGCAACGGTATTTGTACTTGTTTGTGCCACTCTAAAGACAGCCTGGACACTAGTATGGGCAGTATACCTTCCCCTATGCTCTTTACCTCAAAGTTTGTGTCCAGCTTCCACTACACAGCAGTCAAACGGCATCAGTTGTGCACTTGTCCTTATATGCTGTGAGTAAACTAGTCTTGAGAACTAAACTAGATGCATTTATAAATGGCGCACATGGGAATAATAAGTCATTAGACAGGTTTTATGTTGGAAATAAATCTTCACTGATAAGGGACTGACTTATTTCAGCACATCCAAATCACCCTTCTAGTGGTAGGTACTCAATTAACTATGGCTTACATATCGAGTGATTTTTATTACAAGTAAAAAATGAACTAGTTAAAGAAAAAAAGAACACTTCAGTGTATTTCATCTAGTTACACAGCAACAGTATCACTGGCTCTTGATCAAGATGAAAAGTTATGGTTTATTTGAAACTCTGCAAACAAGGGAAAGAACCGTTGATTGTCAATTGTTCATAGGGAAGAAGAATTGATGCAGATAAAAAAAATGCAAGTAAATGGATTAGAAGGAAGCAAACCAGCAAGAAACGACTGCTGGAAATGATAAACATTAGCAGCAGCAGTTAGTAATGCATGCAAATAGAAAGGCAGAGCACAAAAAAAAAGTTAAAACATTTGTTAGGGCAAAATTTCTCCAAAATCATATCTAAAGCTTTAGATCTGCAATCACTTCCAGTGCACATGCCCACAACAACCATTAAAAGCAGTCACGCTACTCTGTGTTCATGCATACTACGACTCAAATCCAAGGCTTTCTTTTATGCTTTAACATACCATCCACATCTTTTTGTACAACTGCTTTTTCTTGAAATTCCAGGCAAATT